>NC_052350.1:5138471-5438471 GCF_009727055.1 Benincasa hispida
TTCCCTTCCCTTTGTCATTGCAGTGTCGTTTCTTGGTCCAGTGGTTTGCGGCGCATTCAGGTCGATGAGGGGCCACTTCGGGGGAGGCTCAGGGCAATGCGACGAATCCTTAAGAAGACTCTCAAGATTTTTGTGCTGAATGAGGCCGTGAACTTTCTGACATGGGTTTCTTCTTCAATGCCCACGCCCACAAATAGGCATAGGCTAGATACCATCCATGGAAAAGAAGTATTGGCCCCTGACGCGGCCTACATAACCTCGGATTTGCTTCGCAAGAAGTCTGGCTCACATTGATAGGAATGATCGCGCGCAATGCAGTATGCGGCCATGACCCTATCCCTTGAAATGATTTTATCATGCATGTGATGTCAGGATGAGCTGTCTCTTCCACCAAGTAAACTCAAAGGCGCGCTTCAAGCAGTAGACAGTTGGAGGAAAGGGTTTTTGATGCCGGTCATGGACACTGTCCACCTTGATACCTAGTTGTTGTTAGTACTTTCAGTGTATCCTCCATATCCTCTTTTCGGTAGGATCATCAATCAATTTGGTTTGCCCGATGCTTCCGGGAAATTCTTCAACTGGTAGAGCTGATTTGATGTCCTCCGTGGTGAATGGCACTACTCTCCCGTCAACGATCACCGCAACTTCAGTGTCGTGGAGCTGGCGTGGTAAAAGGTCTCATTAACTACTGATGAATGACTATGGATGGGCATTGGTAGAAAATTTCCCACCCATGCTCCACCACAATACTGATGACAAGATCTGGTAGTGGCGCCAGCACAGGAAAGAGCCTATTTCCATCAATAAATCATCATTTTCCTTCTTGATTTTTTGGGCGCCTCCTGGCCAGTGCAAGCTCGCTCTTTCACCTTCGCTTTGCTTTTTTCTTGAGCGGACGCAAGGCAGGATTTTTGTCTTTTGAATGCATTCCGTTTCTTGCACTGCTTTTGCTTTTTCCTTTTCTCATTCTTCCTTTTCTTTTCTTTTTCGCTCTCTGGTGCGCTAAATGTTGGTTTTGCGGCGCAACTTTTTTCCTCTTTTGCTTTCTTCTCCGCCTCTTCTTCTTCTTCTCCATTTCCTTTTCAAACTGCTTGGAGGCGAGCGCATGCTGCTTCATCCTCAAGCCTTCTCTTGTTTTCTTCTTCGACCCTTGCGTTGGCACGACGAACATCCTCATCATGAAGCCGTTCTAGCCAAATCGGCCGAGGCGATGATTTGGTGCGCCCTTTGCCATTGTTTCTTCCTTCTCCTCTAACTTTCTTCTTTCTCTCTTCCTTCTCCTTCACTATGCATTCATGGATCGTTGGGTCTCTTCTGGACCTTGCGGCGCATTCTCCTTGTGACGCCGCATTAATGGGGAGATGTCAGGATCTTCCTTGTCATTCGAACCGGCGAGTTAAGCCTCTAACACAAACTAGTCTAGAATGAGGCCATGAAGTTTTGTTGTTGCGTTACTGGTTCAAATTGCTCTGACATTCCCACTTCCCACCCTTGCGGTGGTTGATTTTCTGTCAAAATCTGCGCTTTTCGCCCTTTTCCTTCGCTCTTCCTCTTTTTTCAGGGCATTTCTCTTCTCGCCTGCGTTGCTTTCTTTCACTTTTCCACTTCTTCCTTCTTTCTTTCTCCAGCCGGGCAACTTCGTCTTCCTCTGCCCGTTTTTCTCTTCAACTCTTCTCTTCTTCGGATTTCTCCATCCGCTTTCTTGCCTCTATAACCTCCAGGACAACCCTTATAGGTTCCTCATTGGAGTATGTTGGGGCAGTTTCCTTAGGATTCGAGATGGTGAGGGCCATCCTCCGCGAAGCTAAAGCTAACTCCTCCTCCGACGGCAGGGGTTGGTTTACTACTCCTGCCTTCGGCAACCCCTGTCCTTCTCTGAATGGCTCAGGATGCTTCCAAACACCTTCTTGTCGTCTTTTCTTTGTCTGCTCACTCTCAGTTGAAGGTAATGGGAGCTCCACCTCAGGTCTAGTGGGTAGGGGCACTCTCCGTGCTCAGCCTCTCTCGATGGGTGGACGGTGTTGCGATCACAGAGGGTTTTCGCCTGGGTTTTTCGGTGATTCTAGGGGTTGGCTTGGGCTAGGCGGTGAGGAAAGCTACCTCCCACGCGGTGACAGGGGCATGGGAAGGGGATGATGGTTGGGAAGAGGAATGTGATGACTGTCCGACCATGAGTGTGGTGAAGGGAAATAAGATGGTAATTTTTCTTTTCTTGGAAGAAAGAGCAGACGACGGTCGAGGTATGCAAAGGTTTTTGGTAGGGTTTTCGCGAAGAGAATGAAAATGAACTCCAAACGGACTGATGAGGGGTGATTTATAGGTTGGGCCTTGATGGGCCCAACGCAATCGGTAGCTGGCAAGCTTTGGTAATCCAAAAAGCCTGTTGCGCCCTTCCCATTATGACATAGTAGGAAAGGACGTCCTTTCGTCTGCTATGTAATAATTCACCTCGGGAGCTGAAACGATCGTTCGATTACCTTCTCTGCGAATATTTTATGTTTTGTTTTTGTTTTTTTTAGGATGGGCACAATGTTTTGTTGTTAACACAACATATCCGTCAACACAATGCATATTTGGAGGATGGGCGCAATGTATATATTAGCCGTCAACACAATGAATATTTGTGGAAGACGGGCGCAATGTGTATATTAGCGCAACACATCCGTCAACCCAATGCATCTTTGGAGGACGGGCGCAAAGTATTTCTACCAACGCAACACATCCGTCAACACAATGCATATTTGCGGAGGACGGGCGCAATGTATATCCATTAACGCAACACATCCATCAACACAATGCATCTTTGGAGGACAGGCGCAAAGTATATCTATTAACGCAAGATACACCCGTCAACACAATGCATACCTGACATTTCAATGTAGCACCAACATCGCAACGCTTATCCCAAAACCTTAATGATAAGACATTGCGGTGTTCACTTAAATCATTCATTCAACAGTAAATTAAAATCAACGCAAGCTGAGATTTAAATGGAAATAAATTCAAATAGGTAGGGAAACTAATTCACTAAAGCAATAATAAAGCGGTAAATAAAGCAATAAAGATAATTGATATGGATGCTATTTTTAAAAAGGGTTTTCAATGTTACCGCAAATGCATCCTCGCAGGCGATCAGGCTTGCCTACCCAATGTCACCTCTTGACATTGCTCCTTCCCACTTGGTCCAGGTGCTTCCGAGTTGCTAGGCAACGTACCAGGTGTTCTGTTTCTGAGTTCGGCCGCAAGCTGCCCGACCTGTACCTCCAAAGTCCTGATGGAAGATACTTGCAATTGCATGATCACATCATTCTTTTCTATGTATTACTTGAGCAGAGCTTCCAAGGACGACGAATTGAATGAGGTGTTAAATGAAGAGGGTTGGTTGTGCGATTGCCTGTTTTGATAGTTACTTTGACCTTGACCCTGATGGTGAAAACCTGGAGGATTGCCTCTATTCTTGGAATGATTGGTCTGCATGTTTCTCTGGCCCCCTGATAACTTGTAGAAATACAAGTTATTTATACTGTTTTATTTAGATATTGCGGCCAAAAGAAAGGAAAGTTGCGTCAATTGTATGAAAATTGACTAAGAAATGCGAGAATTATAATTTGTCGTCAATACACTCACTGACACCATTGCGATGGTAGAAAAGAATATTTTAAGTCTGTTTTGTAGGAGATCAAATCACCTTATGCGTTCATGGCTCAAGATAAACTGAACAATGTATCTACGTCGCATAGAAGAGCAATGACGGTCATGGCTCAGGAATGAATAGACGATCAACGCAATGACGATGTATGTGACAATCGATCAAGAGCTAAGCGATCAACGCAATTTCAACCGTATGCGGTAATAAAAAACAACATCGCATGCGGGCAAACGATCGAAGATGAGAAGAGCAACGTAATTGCGGAGGATTCTGACGCATGTACAGTTGACCGTTGTGCATTTCTGACGGGATTGATTGCGTAACAGAAGGAATATTCACTCCACCATTTCAGGAACTACCTTAATAATAAAGTGGGGACCACAAGTCAGAGAGTCAAAGCTTCGCCTATAAATAGCTCTGGCCATTCCACTGAAAAAAATATGCTTGAATACAGAGAAAAGTGTATATACTGATCTGAGAGAGAGTCTGGTTGAGCAACTAATCAGAGTAGATCCGGGAAGAATTAAGAGACAAAGCCGAGAGGTGAGTCTCCGAACAAGAATCCTTCCGATCCCCACCGTTGAAGCTCTGTACGAAGGTCACTTCTACCAGAGGAGCAAGCCTGAGAGGGAAGCTCTTCTTTTCATCCACTCCACACACCAGCAAGCAAAACCATCTTCCAGATCTGTGTCAAGACGTTGACACTCTTCTGTATTTGTTTCTATCTCTTTATCATCAATTGTATTCATCTTCTTAGTCTATCATTCACACCATGTATCAGATGCTTAATTCTATAATTAAATGTTATGATCATTTCCATCTCCATCTCTTTGTCTATTTCCGTTCATCCATATTTCACTTTCTCCATGATGTTTTCTTAATCTCTTGGATAATTAGCAATAATTGAACAAGTAAATTAAATGGGTTAAGGAAATAATTATGTTTATTCAAAGCATGCTAGACGGCATCTTCACCTGTGAGAGCAGAAGTGAAGATGCCATTCCGCCTATCGAGAGAGGGTTGGAAGAATGCGTTAACTAAAGCAAGAAGTACTTCTAGAGATGGAAGCAACCTTGCATTCACCACGTTCATCCCTGTTTCACCATAGAGATATGGGAACACAGCCGATCACCGAGAGGTGTACGCCAAGGGAAAGCAAAACTTTAGTTACATCTTTAACATAATTAACAACCTTGCGACGTTAGCTATAAAGCCTTGCCATCGCATACCACAATCCTTTGTATAAACTTTACAGTTAATCTCGAACTCAGCATCATGTATATCATGTTTCTTGTATCTTGCATCACGTTAGCTTAGATTTATTTTTATCACACTTTATTTTATTAACGCAACTTTAGTTTATCTGACAATTTTACTTTACCATAAATTTACTTTCCTGTACAAACACACAATTCTTATTAATTATAAAAATCGGTCGCATATATAAAAAATGTAACACATTAACGACAACAATCCTTGTGTTCGACCTTAGATTACTTTGAGAAACTTGCGTTGGAATTATACTTGGTTTCAACGTAAGGAAACTTATGACAATGCATAGCATACTACAAGCATTTCATTAAAAACGCATACATCTAGAAGTTGTATCGCATAAAGTGTAAATAAGCATAACACAACATCCATTTCCATCTTTCCAAGTCATCAAGTTTATGGCAACGTGAGCTTGTATGATTCACATTCATCATTGTCCATGTCCATATATGCTTATTTAGAACATCAATTTATGAGTTCACACCCTCCTGGTCGTTGTTCCCTCCTTAACTGAAGTTGGGATGATTTCTCCAACCTGGGTTGTACGTGTTGCTGAATGGGTTATTTTGGATATAGTATACTGACTGTTGATTTGACGGGAAGACTTCCACTGAATGACCCCCTCCGTACTGTATACAACAAATTGCTGCCACTTGCGTTAGCACATTGACTTACGCTGCACCTTGAGAGAGAGTTCCTTGATTTATAGCCATTGTTTGGAGGAGCGACGTGACTACAGCCATTTGGGCGGCCAGTGTGGTCATTGTATCAACCAGTACAATGGCGCTTTCTGCTTTCCTTAGTTTTAGGCCTCTTCCTTCATACCCGTCATCTACTCAGTCATCCGTATTTCGCGAGATGCGATCTAAGATGACTTTTGCTTCAGTGTACGTTTTATCCATACACCCTCTTGCCACGGAGGCGTCAGCAACTGCTTGTGTCACTCTATTTAGGCTGTTATAAAATGCCTCCATGAGGATGCAATCGGGAACCCAATATGTGGACAGTTTTTCACCAATCATCGAAATTGCAGCTATGTAGTGCTCAAAGTTTCATTTTCTGTTTGCTCAAAATTTAACACTTCTCGTCGTCTTCTTGCATTGACGCAGGAGGGAAAAATTTATTCATGAACCTCTCAACCAACTGATCCCACGAATTTATCTCATTTGGCTCCAACGAATGAGCCCACCTCTTTGCTTCATCTCTAAGTGTGTACGGAAAAAAAAATATAGTCTTATGCCTTCTGGAGTCATGCCAGGAATGGAAAATGTGTTACACATCTCTATAAAACTGGTCAGATGTGCATGCGGGTCCTCTTCTCTACTGTTGGCCTTGCGATACCATGCAAGAAGTCGTATAGATTAGGTGCCGCATAGTTCCTCATGGGAATGTTGCGGTCAGTGATGACATGCAGAAATGCATGTCATCTTAGGCCTTTTACTTAGAATTATGAAGGTTGTTAAGCAGAATATGTGGCAATTGTGCTAGAAATTTATGAGAAAATGAGCTTTCGTCGATCAGTATTAAAGAATCTCGGCTAACCCATTATTATGCATTATTATGTGTTCAATATTCTATTTTTGTAGCTAATGCAGGAAGTGGACACAACTGCAGAAATCGGACCACCGCATAGATGACCGCATGCGGAGAAACTCTCAATCACAAAGGTGAACGTGTCGATTAACACATGGATGTTGCGGTAATCAGCCGTATGTGTCCATCGCATGCGAGATATGCTCGTCAAGCAATTGCGGTCATCATGTAAAGTTGCGGTATTAAGTGAATACGGTTGTTGTATGATTGCGGCTACTCGAAAACGCATGATAAAGAGATCAACGCAAGGTTGGTGGAATGAACGCATCAACGCATCTACCTTGGGAAAATCAAAAGATGATGTTAACATTTCACCTACCGTGCCGTTAGTTGCAAAGGTTCAGAAAAGGACTAACACGCTGAATGTCAGACTCAGAGCAGTCCATTAATGCTGTCGGCAATCTAGGCTCTATATAAAGAAGCCGATGAGCAGAAATTCAACTTGTCCGGGGATTATCCCTGCAACCCAGGGTTTTCCCTGCGATCCAGACAAAATGCGTGAGAAAACATTTGAGAGTTCTTCACCTCCTTCATCCATTCCGAGTGATGGCCGGAGCCTTTGATCGGAGCTAGATCTCAGGAGAGTCAGCTTCACCGCCCATCCATGGTATCACCGACAGCCTTGACGCACATCCGCTGGAAGCAAGTCTTTGCTTCCAGCCGGTCATTTCATTTTCCTTTCTTTTCTTATATTGTATTGTATACATTTTGTGATTAAGGAATTAATACATTTTGTGTTCAATACATTTCTACGTTTCCTTTGATTCCATCTCCATCTTCTTTACTTAGCATCTTTAAATTCATTGCTTCACTTAATGAGATTGCTTGAGTATCGCATACTTAGTCATGTGGATTAGGGATATGAAGCATGTAGCAAACCACCGAGAGGTGTGCGTTGTGCGAGTATGTGAGAAAACCTTATTTGCTTAGTGTGAAGCTGCGGCAACGTTATCTATAGAATAATGTATTACTTGTCTATGAGTAAAGTCAGCAATAACCAAATGCTCGGGAGGGTAAGTGGTTGGTTGCATTAAGCAATGTAAGTCATTGTTCACTAGGGATAGGAACAATCTTAGGTCAGCAAAGTTCATGCGGTTACCTTGTCCTATGAGCACTTTATTCATCATTTAGGCTTACTTGGGAGAGTAGTCTAAAACTCAAATCTAAGACTTGGGAGAGCGGATTGGAACACATAGGCAAGAATGGGGAACTTAGAGATAAGCTTTGTTTGCTTTTACACAGCATATGCACTCTACGGATGGGATATTGCATGCATCCAGGAAGTAGGATATGGTGGTTGTATGTGGTCATCTCGACACTTATGCATACCCACTGTATACATCCTAGATTTAGGCTTTTAGTATGTGTAGCATGATCGCGTGGCTTACGTTGACTAAGGTTGCCCTTGCGGTCACTCTTAAGTATTGCAAGGAAAATATCTCTACATTTTATCTATCTTTCCCATTCATTTGTTTTATGTCAAGAGTTGTCATGTCTCTACCTCTCATTCATATTCTCATTGCGTTGTCTATTAGCTAAGAGTAGGAGTAGTGTTAGTGTAGAAACCTCTCCATTATTCTTTTATTCAAATCGCCGCATGCACATTACTGCATTCATTTTGCTACAAGTCCCCGTGTTCAACCTCAAATCACCCAAGAAATTTACGTTCGTGTTATACTTCGTGTGAACGTTAGAAAATTTGTGACAGGACGCATGGTCATCACATACATTCGTTAACACATTATCATTCCAACACATGACTATCGACGCATGACTATCAATGCATACTTTAAGAATATGCATCACATATTGCGTCCAAGGGATTTTAGTTATCGAGTAATTTGACATCTAATTTCCTGTCATCAGTCAACGGCCAGAAAGACTGGGTCTTGTGGTGGCTGATTCATTCCCTGATTCCCCTCGAGCCTCTCATTGTTGTTCGCCTAGTACGATTTTGACGTGCTCTTCTGCGAAAAGTTCGCTCGATCTCTAGGTCGGCATTGAATTCTGACTCTGTTCTAGTACTCATGCATCATCAGCCTGCTCTTCGTGTAAACAAACTGTACAACAGAAATCTATCCTGCAAAATATCACAAAAATATTCAGCACTAAAATTGCCAATCACTGGAAGCGGCGCCAAAAACTTGTTGAATGATTTTGAAATGAAAAAATTGTGGCGAACGGAACGTAATGCGATGCAATGTAATGCCGCCGCAAAGGATTGGAATGGATTGATGGTGATGACAGGTGGATGATGTGTATGCGGTGATGAATCACGCTTCTCGATAATAAATGCGATACTACGCTCTAAAATAATATGTGCAATGGGGTAGCAGGTGTGCTTCCGACACTTTACAACTTTTGCATTTCTAAGCCAATTTCTATACGTTCAATGCAACATTTTCCTTCTTTTTGCCGCACATTCTAAATAAAATGGTATAAATAACTTGTATTTTTACAAGTTATCAATCGTGTTACGTGAGCTTTCCAACGAAACTACTGAAACTTCTACAAGAGTTGTTGAAGGGCCTGTTTCAACAGCAAGATTTGTTGATGATAGTTCATTTGGTAGGTCCATTCCACCTCAAGTGTTGAGGGAACCACGACATAGTGGAAGGGTTGCGAACCCACCCGTTCGATATCTGGGTTTCACGGAAACCTTGGCTATGGTAGCTGATGGCGACGTTGAGGATCCATTGTCTTATCAAAAGGCAATGAAGGATGTTGACCAGGATGAATGGGTTAAAGCCATGGATCTTGAGATGGAGTTGATGTACCTAAACTCAGTGTGGGATCTTGTAGATCAGCCTGATGGGGTAAGACCTATAGGTTGTAAATGGATCTACAAGAGGAAACGAGGTGCCGATGGGAAGGTGCAAACCTTTAAGGCTCGACTTATGGCAAAGGGTTATACCTAGGTGGAGGGAGTTGACTATGAGGAGACTTTCTCGTTTGTTGCCATGTTGAAGTCGATCTACATCCTCCTATCCATTGCTGCTTATTATGATTATGAGATTTGGCAAAGGGATGTCAAGACTGCCTTTCTGAATGGCAATCTTGAGGACACCATTTATATGGTGCAGTCCAAAGGATTCATTGCCCAAGGTCAAGAGCAAAAAGTTTGCAAACTGAATCGGTCCGTTTATGGGCTGAAACAGGCATTTCGATCTTGGCATATTCGATTTGATGCTGCTATCAAATTGTACGGCTTTGACCAAAACGTTGATGAGCTTTGTATCTACAAGTAAATCATCAACGGTTCAGTAGTTTTCCTAGTGTTGTAAAACTACTTACTGTAGTTAAGAACTGGTTATCGACCCAATTTCAAATGAAAGATTTGGGAGAGGCTCGATTTGTTCTTGGTATACAAATCTTTCAGGATTAGAAGAACAAAGTGCTAGCACTGTCTCAGGCATCGTACATTAGCAAGATGTTGCTGAAGTACTCGATGAAGAACTCCAAAAGGGTCCTACTGCCGTTCAGGCATGGAGTTACTTTGTCGAAGGAAATGGGTCCTAAGATGCCTCAAGAGGTTAGGGAGATGAGATGGGTCCCATATGTATCTACCGTTGGCAGCTTGATATATGTGATACTCTGTATTAGACCAGACTTCTGCTATGATGTGGGAATAGTCAGTAGGTATCAGTCTAATCCAGGGCAGGGTCACTGGACCGCACTCAAGAACATCTTCAAGTATCTTCGAAGAATGAGGGACTACATGCTCGTGTATGGAACTAGGGATTTGATCCTTACTAGATACATGGATCTGACTTTCAGACTGATAAGGACACTAGGAAGTCCACTTCAAGGTTAGTTTTTACTCTTAACAGAGGAGCAGTAGTGTGGCGAAGCATTAAGCAGGGGTGCATCGCCGACTCCACGATGGAGGATGAGTATGTAATGGTTTGTGAAGCTGTTAAGGAGGCCGTTTGGCTTAAAAAGTTCTTGACATGTCTGGATCCTGATAGATCTGGAAGTTGTTCCAGACATGTTTAGGCCCATCACCCTCTATTGTGACAATAGTGGTGTTGTGGCGAACTCTAGGGAGCCCAGGAGTCACAAGCGCGGCAAACATATAGAGCGAAAATATCATCTCATTCGCGAGATAGTGCATCAAAGGGACGTGATAGTCACGAAGATTGCTTCGGAGCACATTGTTGCTGACTCGTTTATGAAAGCTCTCACGGCTACAGTTTTTTAGGGTCACCTTCAGAGCATGGGTCAATGGGACCGCCCGCGGTTGGACTAGGGCAAGTGGGAGATATTTTTGTACTGAGCCTTAGTTCCCTAGTTTATTGTTTTGTACTAGTTGTTTGTACACTCCACTCACTTTAGGACAAGTGGGAGATTGTTGGGGTTGATGTTCTAAACTCTCATTGGGTTCTGTAATTTGTAAACATAGTTTTGTACAAACGCTTGTGATGTAATAATATATTATATTTTCTTCACTTTTGTCTATGGAACATTGGATGTTATATTTGCTTTATCACAAACCAATAAACTAATATCGCTGGTTTTCGTTTGTAACTTAAGCATGTATGTGAAGACATACAGGTGGATCATGCCTTAAATGATAACCAAAATGGTCTGTAGTATATAGATATAATAGGGAAACCTTATCCTGGTAACGCTACGAATGCGGCTCGCTTTGTAGAATAGTTACAAATGTTGTGACTTGTTACAGATGGTCTGATCCTCGTCATTCATGTGGAGATATGTGAGCCAGGACGTCCTATACAAAGGAGTTTGTATATGATTGGACCATGAAGTGTTATAGTCTTGTTATATAACGTCGTTCATGACAAAACTTCACTTCACTAGGATGACCAAAGGTAATATGACCTTAATCCTGATTGAGTTGGGAACTCCTGCCTTTGAGGGCGATCCTTTGATTTGCATGGGTGCGAGTTGCCAGATCATCGACTCAAACCTACCACTTTGGGGATTCGTCTGATTTGGGAGCTGGAAACTCAGCTACACAAGATGGAATTCACTCCTTCCCCGAAGTAGGGGTAAGTAGATAGATTGCTCCCTTAAGGGCTGATTCCGGGGCTTGAAAGATGTGGCACCACACACCGTCTCATGGCTCGAGAGGTGCCCACACATAGTAGGACTATGTTGTAATGTTCATTAGAGGGATCAGCGGTACTTAAGGAGTTAAATGTAACTACAAGGGCAAAATGGTAAATTGGCCCAACTGTACTTACGAGCATCTATGAAGGGTTATTGTACTGTTGAATGGTTATATTCGATGGACACAAAAATATTTCTATTGTGAGAAGAGTGTAGCTGTCGGTCTTTAGTGGAATGCCTGGTAGTTAACGGATGGTGGATCTTGTGGCTAAAGAGTTTAGTCAGCTATTCACGTACCTTGGCTAAAGGGGGAGGATCCTGAACTCGTGGATGTTGCACTTGGAGGTCCTGAACCCCTCCTCTAACAGTCTATCTTGTTATAAGTTTAGATATCATGTCTTGTCATGAACTCGCACATCAACTCTCTATCTCTGGGTCTTTATGAGAAAACATACTAATGAAACATTACATCATTAATCTCATATATGTACTGAAAACATTCATTAGTAGGACATACTTGGCGATAACGAGGAATCCGTTACTGGGCCATAGGGACTATCTAGACTTACATAGTAAGTCAGTTGATAACGGGCAGAAATGCACGTTATCATAGTACTAAGTTCTTAAACAATGTTGGATTGCATTGATGAAATATGTTAAATTGCACCCATTAAGCATAAATTCTATAATATTGCGGTCGCATACATCCAACGCATTAGAGCAGTTGATCTTTACACTTTTATACAGAATATGCATTAACACAATGCAGAGATTGCGATCATAGGAATATATTGGTCGAGTGCAACTTCACCGCAAGACTTTGCGTTGATCGTGCTCGCAAACATTTGCCCAAGAAGATTCACCACAACTTGGTCAGTGCAACATGGTGGGCGCATCTGGGTGAAAGGACAATTAAGAGCGATGAGACAGAAAGTTGACGGCAGTCGGATCCAGTCAATAATGGTCAAGAAGTACATTCAACTTTATCGGTGACAATTATCCGACGCATCAGTCAGGAATTAAAGCTGTCCCATCTATACAACCCGGAGAGAGAAACCGCCTTTCACCATGGAAACTGTATAAATACCAAGTGCATTCTTCAGAGAAGGGGTTAAGCAGACGATTACTTCATCACTTTACAAGTTCACGCCTCTGTCCATAGTTTTTTTTCATTTTAAGGCGGGCACGAGGAAAAAGGTGTGCCGGTAGATCGTTCTGGTAAGCTTGGGAAAGCACCGGAAGCTCCAAGGCAGAGAGAGGGCCGACGCTTGCAGAGGTGGGAACATTTGTAGATCAGAATAGAGATTCAGTGTAAAAAGCCTCGGTCAACAAGGAATTGCTACCAGGCTCTCTACCTTTACTTTCCATTGTCATTTTGTACTCAACTCAGTTATAAGAATGGAATGTCTTTCTCTATATCTATTCACTCTCTGTTATTTATGCATGAGTAGCTAATTAGTTGAATGGGTTGAGAAGTAGTTAGCTAGCATAACGAGGGAATCTTCATCTTTGCGATTATCTTGTTTATGTATGCTTCATTCGTCTATTAAAGATACTCGGGAGGGTATTCTAAAGACAGGATCTAGACTTGGGAAGGTCAGGTCAGAATCTAGGTTTGGAAGTACTAGATTAGAATGCATAAACAGGAGATAGGCGCTTAGGAATGAGCACTATTTGTTATTAATGCATCTTAGCAATAAGATATGATTGTATGCAGTCACTGCTTTCATGCATTTTGCATCAACGCATAGGACAATAGTAGAGACTTAGGGATAAGCTCTATGGACATTTTACATTCAACACATGCGTCCTAGACTTAGAAGCATCGCATTTACATTGGGAAATGACTTGCTGTGCATGGTTGTTACATGATCGCAAAGTTCGACGCATTCCCGAGTAACACTAGCTAAAGATCTTCTCAACCTATTCATCGCATACTCATTGAATCTATCAATGCAACTATCTTTCTCAAATCCACCGCCTTTATTTACTTCTTTTTTTTAATCAACGCAACAACACAACCACACTTTATTTATTTACTTGGTTACCACAAAGTCTTCATAAAAATCACTAACGCAACTATTTTCACAAATCCCTGTGTTCAACCCTCGACTTACCAGGAAACTCAGAGGAATTTTCACTTGAATTCCGCTGGGGAAACTTGAGTGCACAACGTAAATCCATCAACGCATATTATCCATATTTTTATTACATAAAATAAAACATCAAGTTTTCGGCACCGTTGCCAGGGACTTCAGCAAAATCGTTGTTAACCGTAATTTTTGTGATTTCTTTGCAGAACTCTCAATCTCTGGTGAACTATGACCCGGAGATTGAGAGAACATTTCAAGGGAGATTACGAGACCGCCAACAGCAACCAAAATACGATAAAGAAGAGATGGCGGAGTAGCCTGGAAGTGGAGCACCAAATAATAATAATGTTATGGCGAATCCGATTCTGTTGGCAAACGATCGCAATAGGCCCATTAGGGACTATGCATCGCCAAACCTCTATGATTTCTCTTTGGGAATCATGAGGCCTGCCCTCGACGGAAGTAGATTCGAGATGAAACCGGTGATGCTACAGATGATCCAGACTACAGGTCAATTCGGAGGAAGGCGTAGTGAGGACCCGCATGCCCACTCCGAAGTTTTATTGAAATCTACAATACTTTTGTGTTCCCGAACATCTTTGCTAAAGAAGTTCGACTAACGTTGTTCCCATTTTCTCTTTGTGATCAGGAAATGGGCTTATTCGCTCGAACCAGGAGAGATTACTTCTTGGGAGCAGGTAGTGGAGAAATTCATGAAAAAGTATTTTCCACCTACCGAGAACGTAAGACAAAGAAAGCATATTACTAATTTTGAACAAGATATGGACGAATTGCTCAGCGATGCTTGGTCGAGGTTTAAAGGGTTGGTCCGAGATTGTCCGCATAATGGGCTACCAAACTGCCTTCAAATGGAAATTTTCTATCACAGTTTGAATCTTGCTTCGCAGACCGCTGCCAATACAGCAGCCGCTGGTGGTCTGTTTGACAAAACTTACAAGGAGGCGAAGAATATTCTGGACCGCATCTCCAAGAACCATGAAGACTGAAGGGAGAGTGACCAGAGATTGAGACTCAAAGATTCCAACGCAAATAACGGTGCCATTGTTTCATTATAAAACCAAATGACCACAATGATGAATTTGATTCAAGGAATGGCGATCAGCAGCCCAACACTGCAAGGTGGCCAAATTAACGCAATAAGTCAAAACACTGCAAGGTGGGCGACTTGCGGTGATGGGTATGCAATGGAAGATTGCCCGCAAAATCCACAGTCTGTATATTTTGTAAAGAATAATCCATTTTCAAACACTTACAACTCCGGGTGGAGAAACCACCCCAATTTTTCTTGGAAGAATCAACAACAAAATTTTCAATCTGTGGCATAAAAAGAAGAGCCACCAGGATTCTTTCAACTCAACAACGGTCAACAGAGAAACCAAGCAAGTAGCTCACAACAATCAACACAATTTTCTTCTCTAGAGAGCCTATTGAAGAAATATATAGAGAAAAACGAGACAGAGCTTCAAAGTTAGGCTATGTCCATCCACAACCTCGAATTGCAAATGGGCCAGATTGCGAATGAACTGAAAAGTAGAGTGCAAGGGGCATTGCCAAGTTCTACCGAACTTCCACGCAACTGATGACATGCAGAAATGCATGTCATCTTAGGTCTTTTACTTAGAATTATGAAGGTTGTTAGGCAGAATATGCATCAATCATGATAGGAATTCACAAGAATATGAGCTTGCGTCGATCAACATGTCGAATCCCAACTAACCCATTCCTTTGCGTTAATTGTGATTTCAATGTTCTATTTTTGTAGCCAATGCAGAAAATGAACGCAAACGCGAAAACCGGACCATCGCATAGACGACCGCATGTAGAGAAACACTTCATCGCAAGGCAAACACATTGATCAACGTATGGATGTTGTGGTAATCAGCCGTATGTGTCCATCGCGTGGGAGTTGCACTCGTCAAGCGATTGCGGTCATCATGTAGAGTTGCAGTGTTAAGCGAATGCGGCCATTGAATGATTGCGGCTACGTGACAACGCATTCTAATGGGATCAACGCAAAGTAGGTGGAATGAAAGCATCAACGCATCTACCTCGAGAAAGTCCAAAGATGTTGTTGACATTTCACTTACCACGCTGTCAGTGGCAGAGGTTCAGAAAAGGACTAACACGCCGAACGTCAGACTTAGAGCAGTCCAATCAATGCTGTCGACGACCCAAGCTCTATAAATAGAAACCGATGAGCTGAAATTCATTTTATCCAGGGTTTCCACCCAAGGTTAAATCCAATGTTTTTGCCTAAGGTTCGTCGATGGCGGATCCTTGCGATCCAGACAAATGCGTGAGAAGACGACTGAGAGTTCTTCACCTCCTTCATTCATTCCGAGTGACGACCAAAGCCTTCGACCGGAGTTAGATCTAGAGAGAGTTAGCTCCTCCGCGCATCCATGGCACCATCGGCACCCTTGACGCACATCCACTGGGAGCAAATCTTTGCTTCTAGCTGGTCATTCTTTTTTCCTTTCTTTTCCTATATTGTATTGTATGACATTTTGAATTAAGATATTAATACAATGTGTTTTTCAATGCATTTATCTATTCCTTCAACTTCATCTCCATCTTCTTGCTTAGCATCCTTACTTTCATTGCAACACTTAGTGGGATTGCTTGGGTATTGCATACTTAGTCATGTGGATTAGGGATATGAAGCATGTAGCAACCCACCAAGAGGTGTGTGTTGTGCGAGTATGTGAGTAATCTTATTTTCTTAGTGTAAGCTGCTGCAACGCCTGTCTATGGGCTGACATATTGCTTGTCTACGAGTAACATCAACAACAACCAACTGGCCGAGAGGGTAAGTGGTTGGACGCATTAAACATACAAGTCCCTGTGTTCGACCTCGGATTACCCGAGAAACTTGTGTTCATGTTATATTTGGCATGAATGCAAGAAAACTTGTGACAGGATGCATGGTCATCGCATCCATTTATTAACACATATTCATTCCAACGCATGATCATCGACGCATGACTATCAACGCATATTTTAGGAACATGCATCGCATATCGCATCCAAGGGAAGTTGGTTGTCGAGTAAAATTGACTTCCAATTTCCCGTCATCAACAACCCAGAGGGATCAGGTAAGAAGCAATGTCAGGGTGTGACATTGCGTAGCGTAAAGACTGTGGAGGGAGAAAAGAAGGATCAGAGTAGAACAACTTCCATCACAACCGAGCCTGAGATTGCGGTAACGCAAGAAGAAGAAAGAGAAAATGAAGCAGTGGAACCTGAGGTTGCGTCAACCTTAAAGTCAAATGAAACGGGAAAGTCCAGTTACCACATTTCCCTCAGAGGCTAAGAAAGAAGAAAAACGAAGAGGTACAGTACCAATGCTTCTTATCTATGTTAAAGCAATTACATGTTAACATTCCTTTCAGTGAAGCGATTGAGGAAATACCTGCCTATGCCAAGTTTCTGAAAGACATGGTAACTAAGAAAAGAGGCACTGGAAAATTTGCCACGGTGGCATTAACGCAAAGTTCCAAATCTATTATTCCACCGAAGATGAGCAATCCTGGGAGCTTCACTATTCCTTGCTCCATAGGAAGACTTTATGGGCAAGCCTTGTGTGACTTGGGGGCCAGCATAAATTTGATGCCGCTGTCAATCTTTAGACAATTAAATATGGGGCAACTCGTGCCCACATCAGTGACTCTCCAATTGGCTGATAGATCTCTGGTTCATCCAGAAGGTAAGGTGAAGGATGTGCTAATCATGATTGATAAATTTATTTTGCCAGCTGACTTCATCATCCTAGACTCTGAGGCCGACAAAGATGTGCCCATCATTTTGAGGCGACCTTTCCTATCAATGGGTCGTGCTCAAATTGATATGCACAAGGGAGAAATCATTTTGAGCATAAATGGACAAAAGCTCAAATTTAATATAGCTCGTGCCATGAAATTCTCGAATGAGGAAGACCTACAAGATTTTGACGATGACCTGAATTTGAATGAAGAAGAAAGTCTGATGAAGAGTGTGAAGAAGAGGATGCCAATGCATCCGTAGCTGTCTGCAACGCGATCGTAGCAAAAACAAACAAAGAAGAAGAAATAATCGTAACGAAAGAAGAAGAGCCAAAAGAAGAAAGAAAAACAATGCAACCTTGCCTCATGAAACCATCAACACTTGAACTGAAGACCCTACCAACACATTTGAAGTACGCATTTCTGGGGCAGAATGAGAAGCTGCCAGTGATAATTTCCTTTGCACTCAACGAAGATTAAGAGAATGCGTTGATGAGCATTCTCAAGAAACATGTGCGAGCAATTGGCTGGATGCTTGCTAACATTAAAGGAATTAGCCTTGCGTATTGCATGCACCACATTCATCTTGAGGACGACCATAAAGCAACTATTGAACATCAAAGAAGACTCAACCCTGCGATGAAGGAGGTCGTCAAGAAGGAGATCATCAAATGGCTAGATGCAGACATTATCTATCCAATAACTGATAGCATGTGGGTCAGCCCCGTGCAATGTGTGTCGAAGAAGAGCAGAATGACAGTAGTCCCAAACGAGAATAATGAATTAATACCACTAAGAACCATCACTGGATGACGCATATGTATAGAATACCGTAAATTGAATACGGCCACAAAGAAATATCATTTCTCTCTGCCATTCATTGATCAAATGCTAGACAGACTAGCAAGGAATGATTTTTATTGCTTCTTGGATGGATATGTCGGGTACAATCAAATCATGATAGCTCCTGAAGATCAAGACAAGACCACATTCAGCTGCCCATATGGGACATTCGCTTTTCACCGCATGCCGTTTGGCCTCTGTAATGTGCCGAGCACGTTTCAGAGGTGCATGATGGCGATCTTTTTCAGATTTTCTCGAGGACTCAGTGGAAATATTTATGGATGACTTCTCCGTTTATGGGAACACTTATGAAGTCTGCTTGGCCAATTTGGAGAAAATTCTGAAAAGATGTGAAGAGACGAACCTGGTGCTCAACTGGGAAAAATGTCACTTCATGGTGAAAGAGGGTATAGTGTTGGGACACAAGGTCTCCCGAGAAGGGTTGGGGGTGGACAAAGCAAAGATTGAAGCAATTGAAAAACTCCCACCTTCAACCAGCATGAAGGTTGTGCGAAGCTTCTTGGGGCATGTTGGATTCTATAGGCAATTTGTTAAGAACTTTTCTAAGATAACACGACCACTGAGTGCGTTGTTAGAGGCGGGCAGGAAATTTGAGTTTGACAATAATTGCCTCAACACATTTAGAGTATTAAAAGATGCACTGATTACTGCGTCCGTACTAATTGCGTCGGATTGGACAACGCCATTTGAAATCATGTGCGACGCAAGCGGGTATGCGATGAGGGCTATATTAGCACAAAAAAAGAAAACCATTTTGCACCCCATCGCATATGTGAGTAAAACTCTAAACCCTGCTCAAATAAATTATACCACCACTGAAAAAGAACTCCTGGTTGTGATTTTTGCATTGGAGAAATTCAGAGCATATCTGTTGAGAACAAAGGTACTCATTCACACTGATCACTCGGCAATTAAATATTTAATGAAAAAGAAGGATGCAAAACCGAGGTTGATCAGATGGATTCTCCTCCTTCAAGAATTCGATGTTGAAATAATTGATCGGAAGGGGACAGAGAATCAAGTTGCAGACCACTTGTCCAGATTGGAAAACCCTGAGGTTGACCGAAATGAATCTGAGGTGAGTGCCGCGTTTCTAAACGAGCAGCTGTTCCACATAGAAGAATTGCCCTGGTATGCGAACATCGTTAATTATTTGGTTTGTGAACAATTCCCTGAAGATTACACCTACCATCAATAGAGGAAGCCTAAGCATGAATGCAAACACTATTATTGGGATGATTCGAATCTGTATAGAAGAGGTGCAGACCAAATCATTCGATTATGAATACCAAATGCTGCTAAACAACGCATATTGTCACAGTGCCACGATTTTCCATATGGAGGGCAACGCACTACAGCTAAAGTTTTGCAAAGTGGATTCTTTTGGCCTTCATTATTTAAGGATGTTGCTGACTACGCAATGAAATGTGATCAGTGTCAACGCACCGACAACATTTCATGGAAGAATGTAATGCCAATGAACACTATCCTGGAGCTAGAATTATTTGATGTCTGTGGGATTGATTTCATGGGACCATTCCCTCATTCGCATGGCAAGCATTATATCTTATTGGCCGTCGATTACGTTTCCAAATAGGTAGAGGTAATTGCATGCGCCGCAAGTGATGCGGCAATAGTCTCCCAGTTCCTCACAAAAAATATTTTCACTCGTTTTGGCACTCCTCGTGCCATCATAAGTGATAAAGGATCATACTTTGTCAACCATAATATAAAGGAGCTGCTACACAAGTACAATATCCTTCACAAAGTGGCCACCGCATACCATCCGCAAACAAATGGCTAGGTTGAAGTGTCCAATCGTGAAATTAAATTGATACTTGAGAAGGTAGTAAAACCTTCGCGGAAGGATTGGGCAATGAAGCTTGATGATGCGTTGTGGGCATACCGGACCGCATTTAAAACACCAATAGGTATGTCCCCTTATGCATTAGTATTCGGCAAGGCATGTCATTTGCCTTTGGAGCTGAAGTATAAAGCATTGTGGGCGGTCAAGAAACTGAATTTTGATTTGAAGAAAGCAGAGGAAGCGCGAAAACTGCAGTTGGTCGAGCTAGAAGAATGGAGGGTCAACGCATATGAGAATGCGAGGATTTATAAAGAGCGCACCAAGCACTGGCATGATAAATGCATATGCGCTAGAAACCTCTAAGTCGGGCAAAAGGTCTTACGCTTCAATTCAAGATTGCGGCTCTTCCCGGGAAAATTAAAATCGTGCTGGTCCGATCCCTTCATCATCAAAGCAATATTTCCACATGGTGCGATGGAACTGATCACCGAGGATGGCAGTTGAACATTTAATGTTAATGGAAAACGGATAAAGGCATATTGCGAAGGAGATTTCCAGCCAGAAATAGTCTCCGCAAAGGTGAAAACCCCTGACTATCCCTTACTCAACTCTTGAACATTTAACTCTTCATCATTTTACTATTATCAGTATTTCACTTATTTTTCTTATAAAAAAAACTTGATGTTTTGTTTTAAAATAATTTGGCCCTCTCTTTGTCTGTTTACAACGATTAAGGCACAGGACTGCGAAGAAGCAAATGATCTCATTCCATCACCGCAATCCAAAAAAGCAAAGATCGCTGCAAGGATGGATGCATCAATACACAATGCGGACGAAAACGCAAAATTTGGGGGTGTACTCTTCCTTATCTTTATTTCAAATTTTGTGCTATCACATTGCATTTTAAGTTTTATCACCGCATCCTCCTTCATTACCGCAATCATTTGACAAGTAGATAAATTTAGTAGTTCACCGCATGTTGTTTCTTTGCCAAGTATGATTTCAATGATGAAAAATATGCTTCTATGTCTTTCATATACATCAGAGTCAACTTACTCTTAAGATAGTCACCTCAGGAAATATTTCTAGAAGCTAGAAGTTTGCTAGCTTTCTTTCAAACTCTGTTTACAAGCATTCTATGACCATCGCATGACCTATTTTAATTTCTTTTGGCAATGAAGATACTGCCACATTTTAAATTTGGGAGTGAGGTATTCATTTTTGACCTTACTATATATATATATATATATTGAGAATAACGACTCCACTGTCAACGCAATGGAAAACCCATGTTGATAAGAGTTAAGTTGTGAAAGGCACTTACCCGTAGTTGGATGTTCGCATGACACACGTGGGGGCAAGCCAAAACGAAAGTAAGTCACCAGGATCAACACATAAATCAATGACTGCAACTCCACTGCTAAATCGGTATGAGTTTAGTCTGAGAAAGAATGCATTACTCATAGTTGGATGTCTACATGACACACGTAGAGGCAAGCCAAAACGAAGGCAAGGCACTCGAATCAGCGCAAGGTCAGAAAAAAAATAGCAATAAAGAAAATTTTTGTGTAAGGATAAATCATTTGACACCCCGGAGGAAAACTTTCTTTTTGAAATAAATCATGCGATGTTCCGAAATTTAGTAAAGTCCTTTTGAAAGTTAAGCTTGCAATTCCTAAGTCTTAAAAATATTTTAGGAAGAGACTTGAATAAGACTTAAGGAAATTCTGGCATATAGGATTTGAACGAAGTATCCATGAGAAATCTAGGGAAAGAAAACTTTGCGGTTAACTTGCTAAAGGAATCTTTAGCTTATGCTTGATGACAAGCATTATTTAAATTTGGGGGTGTGATAACGGGCAAAAATGCACGTTATCATATTACTAAGTTCTTAAAAATGTTGGATTGTGTTGATGAAATATGTTAAATTGCATCCATTAAGCATAAATTCTATAATATTGCGGTTGCATGCGTCCAACGCATTAGGACAGTTGATCTTTACATTTTTATGCAGAATATGCATTAATGCAATGTAGAGATTGCGATCATAGGAATACATTGGTCGAGTGCAACTTCACCGCAAGACTTTGCGTTGATCGTGCTCGCAAACATTCGCCCAAGAAGAAGCACAGCAACTTGGTCAGCGCAACATGGTGGGCGCATCCGGGTGAAAGGACAATTAAGAGCGATGGGGCAGAAAGCTGACGGCAGTCGGATCCAAATTAAGTTGACAACCGATAACGATCACGAAGTACATTCAGCTTTATCGGTGACAATTATCCAGTGCATCAGTCAGAAATTAAAGTTGTCCCATCTGTACAACCGGGAGAGAAAAGCCGCCTTTCACCATGGAAACTCTATAAATACCAAGTGCATTCTTTAGAGAAGGGGTTAAGTAGTCGATTACTTCATCACTTTACAAGTTCACGCCTCTGTCCATAGTTTTCTTTCATTTTAAGGCGGACACGAGGAAAAAGGTGTGCCGGTAGATTGTTCCGATAAGCTTGGGAAAGCACCGAAAGCTCCAAGGTAGAGAGAGGGCCGACGCCTGCAGAGGTGGGAACATTTGTAGATCAGAATAGAGATTCAGTTAAAAAGCCTCGGTCAATAAGGAATTACTACCAGGCTTTCTACCTTTACTTTCCATTGTCATTTTGTACTCAACTCAGTTATAAGAATGGAATGTCTTTCTCTATATCTGTTCACTCTCTGTTATTTATGCATGAGTAGCTAAATTAGTTGAATGGGTTGAAAAGTAGTTAGCTAGCATAACGAGGGAATCTTCATCTTTGCAGTTATCTTGTTTATGTATGATTCATTCATCTATTAGAGATACTTGGGAGGGTAGTCTAAAGACAGGATCTAGACTTGGGAAGGTCAGGTCAGAATCTAGGTTTGGAAGAACCAGATTAGAATGCATAAACAGGAGATAGGCGCTTAGGAATGAGCACTATTTGTTATTAATGCATCTTAGCAATAAGATATGATTGTATGCGGTCACCTTGCTTTCATGCATTTTGCATCAACGCATAGGACAAGAGTAGAGACTTAGGGATAAGCTCTATGGACATTTTACATTCAACACATGCGTCCTAGACTTAGGAGCATCACATTTACATTGGGAAATGACTTGCTGTGCATGGTTATAACATGATTGCAAAGTTTGACGCATTCCCCAGTAACACTAGCTAAAGATCTTCTCAATTCGTTCATCGTATACTCATTACATCTATCAACGCAACTATCTTTCTCAAATCTGCCGCCTTTATTTACTTCTTTTTTTTCATCAACGCAACAACACACCCACACTTTATTTATTTACTTGGTTACCACAAAGTCTTCATAAAAATCACCAACACAACTATTTTCACAAGTCCCTGTGTTCGACCCTGGACTTACCAGAAAACTCATAGGAATTTACACTTGAATTCCACTGGGGAAACTTGAGTGCACAATGCAAATCCATCAACGCATATCATCCATATTTTCATTACATAAAATATAGCATCATTAATCTTCAGAACCCAAAACATGGGCTCTGATTCCAACTGTAACGACTTAACCCCCTAAGACTCAAGCTAGGTCGTTACTAACATATGCATGCATGTAAGTTAAAATGACATTCTTTTATAATGAAATAAATGCTAAATAAATGAGATAACTAGAAAGATTTGCATTAATTTCAAATACTTAAAGTCAAAGGATAGGGTACCCATAAATCATGAAAAGAGATAAGTCTAAAAAATAAAACTGAAATAGTAGTCTCGAAACTTAAAATTGAAAATGTAAAACATAATAGAAATATTAAAATATGAGCGGAAGCATGTAAACTAGTCCCCGGTGGCTCGATCGAGGATTCCTCTTGTCAGTCGCTGGTGCATCTCTACCTTTACCTGAAACAATAATATGAGAAAGGATGTGTATAAAAATACTCAGTAAGTAACCCCACTACTGGGTCAGGCTAGACATCTATGTCCTCTAGATGCCTACCTCTGGTGGAACATAAATACACCTCTAGTCCTCATGGAACTCTTACATGAAAAACTGATTTTTATCCTACTGTAGTTAAGTATGCCCACTACCTTTAGTAAGTCCCGTAGGACCCACAACCTCTGGTGAATCCCAAAGGAAAGCACCACCTCTAGTGAATTTCGAAGGAAACACAATCTCTAGTGGATCCCGAAGGAAACACAACCTCTGGTGAATCCCGAAGGATAACACCACCTCTAGTGAATCCCGAAGGAAACACAACCTCTAGTGAATCCCAAAGGATAATACCATCTCTAGTGAATCCCAAAGGAAACACAACCTCTGGCGGATCCCGAAGGAAACTACCACCTCTAGTGAATCTCAAAGGAAACACAACATCTAGTGGGCATCTAACTAATCAGTGAGGACACTATCACAATCTCAACATCACATGTATCACAACATGGTTCTGTAACATAAATATACATCTCAACATCATAGTTCTACGGCATACATATACATCTCAACATCATGGCTCTACAACATACATATACGTCTCAACATCCTCAGATCAAATACAACCCCATGGAATCAAATATCACTTCATGGTAGCATTCAACTATCTATGTGCACAATTAATCTTTCAGATCCTCATACAAGAACATACATCGGTTATACTATTCTATCAGTCTATCATGCTATCGTTCTGTCATAATATCAACGATCATGCTAGCATATATCTAGTGCCTGGCCCGTGGGCAGTTTCCAATAGTAAGGTTACTTACCTTGATATTAGGTCGAATCATAAAGCAATTGAATCTTTGTGAAATTCTTGAATCCTTAATCAAGCCTAAACATAAATCAAGCTTTAAAATTAATAACTCAATCCTAATTCCAAACACCCAAATATTACCAAATATTTCCAAATAAACTTATCTAAGGTGTGGTCCGATTCGAATTCACCTCCAAACGTGGAATTTAAGACCAAATAATTACTCAAGCAACCAACACCCTTCTAATCTTCACAATCTTGGAATTTAATCCTAGTACATAAACGAAAATAAAATTTAACCTCTAGGTTCACACTTCTAAGAGTAAAATCCCACAAAAATCAACAACAAAACTTAATAACTTAATTTGTATAAATTACACTCGAACCAAACAAGTAACAAAGCCCCAAATCATACCAAAATCCTTGCCGAAATCACTTTAACTTTGCTCGCCAACATGCCAAAAGTCACTTAAACTCCTTCAAACTATCAAGTCCAACCTCCAAAATCCTGATTGAAGTGATAATTAAACACATTATTTATTGGGTATTCAAGATCCTCAACAAACCCATGAAAATCATTTAGATCTTACTCCAAAACTCAAATCTGGTGAAACCCAAAGGAATGGCGTTGACGGCTGGTGGCAGAGCTAGAACGGACAAAGGTGAAGTCAGAAAAATCACGATCGGAACAAGCCGATCTAAAACTCGGCTGTAGTGCGATCGGACCTCGACAACGGCGGGGCGACTGAACGAGTAGGGTGGCGCTTGGATAGACACGGTTGGCCGACTGGTCGAGATCGACGACGAGCAATGACAGAGATCTTGGACGAGGCAAAGCTTGACCTCAAATCAAACAGGGTTGGGCGACGGCGGACTCACGACGTCAATCAACTTCATGGCTGGCGAGATTCGTGAGGGGGGCGACGACGAGGGTTTTCACGAGGGGGGTGTTTCCCAGGAGAAAAGGGAAGGGAGGGAGAAAAAGAAAAGGAAAGAATAAAAATAAGAATAAAATATATTTTATTTTATTTTATTTTTTTCTTAATCTACATAAATTCTTTAAATTTCTTTCCTTTCAAAAAGAATTAACTCCTATCATTCATTTCCAATATAAATAATTTCCAAAGTCAATAATTAAATTCCCGCAATTATACTTAAAGTCCAAAATTCCAAAAACACCCCCAATTAAAAGAAATTACTGAAATTACATTACTAACAAAATTTGAGGTGTTACAATATTCATGAAAATAGAAAAATCCCCCGCTAAAAGTACAAGTCTCATATACAAGAATATGTAAGATAATCAAATTCAAGGCAACCTATATGCAAATCAAGCAAATTAGATTAGACCCAGAAAAAAATAAGTAAATCAACCATTGCATTCAATTAACGTGACACTTTTTATTCACCAAATTCGTCGGCGGCGGCTCCTAATGAGATGAAATGAAGTGACGGCTTGAAAAGAGAAAGAAATTAAGTGTTTAAGATTATTAACGATGGATTAGGCGCTGAAATCAAGCTTGTAATTGGAAACTTTATTGGTTATGGATGTTTAACCCAAATATTTTCTTCCTCGTGCCACTGACAAGGATACCACCTCAGCATCTCCAGCACAAGAAGGGGTCCAACATGGAGCCACCGTGGCCTCTCTCTCTCCCTAAACGGTTTCTGGTATAACCAAGAATTGCTTGACAACCTGCAACCCAACAAAATGACAGAAGTGGTTATTTTGGTGATTCCCTTTATTTTGTCGTTTCTTATATCCAAATTGGTGTACATATTCCTTATTCATTCTGTAAAGAATATCATAAGAAGTGTTGAAGAAAACACTCAAAAATTAAATACAAAATAAGGAGGAAGAAGAGTCTTTACCTTCCACGTGAAAGCATCAGGTCTACTGCCATCTTTTTTAGTCTGTCATCTACCTTCTTCTTCTTCTTCTTCTTCTTATTTCAGCAAAATTCTGATTTGGTATCAGAGCTTCAGTCCACGTTTTTATCAACACTTTTGATAAGTAAATTGATCCAAGATGGCAAATCCCCCAGCTATTCCTCAGCCTACCTTTCCAGGCATCATTAACAATGGTAACATCACATATCCACCTTTGAACCAACTACTAAACCAGGTGACATCCATTAAGATGGATAGGTCCAACTTTCTCCTCTGGCAAAACCTAGCATGGCTAATACTTAGAAGCTATCATCTAGAAGGCTTCCTTACCGGAGAAAACACCTGCCCAAGTTGATTTATTGTAAGACAGGCGAATGAAAACTCAAGAGAAAGCTCCAATGCTGATCTAACACCTGCAAGATCAGTAGGAGCTAAGTTGCAGCCTAATCTAGCCTATGAAGCATGGATAGCAATCGACCAACTACTCTTGGGTTGGCTCTACAACTTTATGGCCCAAGAAATTTCTACTCAAGTAATGGGACACCAAACATTAAGAGAACTGTGGGAAGACGTCAAAGAGTTGGTTGGAGTTCAATCTAGAGCTGAAACGGATTATCTGAAGAGAATGTTCCAATAAACTCGCAAGGCAGCCCTGAAGATGAGTGAGTATTTAACTGTGATGAAGAAATATTTTGATAGTCTTGCTCTTACAGGTTTACCAGTGACTCCTTCTGACCTTATATCTCAAGTGTTGGCTGGCCTGGATGAGGAGTACAATCCGGTCGTGGTGGCAGTGCAAACCAAGGGCACAACCAAGTGGTCTGACCTCCAATTTGATCTGCTATCATATGAAAAGAGACTCGAGTATCAGCTTGCCATTATTTCTGGTGTTACTGGTATGAAAAACATGTCCATCTCTCTGAACTCTCCATTAGTAAATGTGGTACAGAATAGCCCCAACACTCCACCAAACTCCCATCGAAACTCCTATGGATACAACCAATTGTCAAATTACAGAGGTGGAGGAGGAAGAAATAGAGGTCGTGGTCAATGGAACAGCGCTTTTACAACCAGGCCTACCTGTCAAACTTGTGGAAAATTAGGCCATACTGCTGATATATGTTACTTTCAATACAACAAAGAGTTTGATAATCTAAGACAGACTCATACTCGAGCAGAATCCACTCAGCTTCCTTCAAATAGGAACCAAGAACAGTCTTCCTCAGCCTTAGTTGCTCACTCAACAGCTGCCTCACCTGAAACAGTAGCTGACCCCAACTGGTATGTTGACAGTGGGGCCTCAACTCAAGTAACCAGCAGTCCAAACTTCCTTCAATCCTCCTCCAACTACACAGGTAATGACAGAGTTGTTGTTGGTAATGACACTCCTCTTAGCTTATCTCAGTCAGGACACTCAAACTTACATACTAAGAATGGCATTTTGTCCCTGTTAAACATACTTTATGTACTTGCAATCACCAAAAACTTAGTCAGTGTTTCCAAGTTAGCAAATGATAATAATGTTGTGGTTGAATTTCATGTTGATTCTTGTGTGGTTAAGGACAAGGACTCGGAGGTGGCACTTCTGACCGGCCGACTTAAAGATGGACTCTACCTCTTGGACAATGTCAACCAGCTGATAAATAATGCACCCTCCATATCAGGATCCTCAGGTGCTCGTTTGACAGATTGGTCCAACCAGTTCTCTTCATCTGCTGCTCTTACAATCAGTACCACCATCTCCAAACTACTCCTCCATAGACGTTTAGGCCATCCATTCTCTAAAATTTTGTCTAAACTTATTAGTGGATATAATCTGAAAAATATTTTCAATGAAAAGTTTTTTTTGTGAAGCATGTCAATTTGGAAAGTCACATAATCTACCGTTTAATGACTCATTGTCTCGTGCCAAACAACCCTTTGAGTCAGTTCATACTGATCTTTAGGGGCCAACCCCAATTCTATCTGCAAATGGCTATAGATATTATGTTCTTTTTATGGATGACTTTAGCAGGTTCACTTGGCTTTATCCCCTAAAACAAAATAGTGACACATTAATGGCCTTTCAGAATTTTCAAGCCCTTGTCCGAACACAGTTTAAAAGAAGCATTGGCACCTTGCAAATGGATGGAGTAGGAGAATACCAACTTGTTATTCAATTGTGTACACAGCTGGAAATCTGTATCAGATTGTCCTGCCCCTACACATCAGCTCAAAATGGTCGTGCTGAGCACAAACATAGGCACATTGTTGAGACTGGTTTAACACTTCTTGCTCAAGCTAGGATGCCCCTACATCTATGGTGGTATGCCTTTCAAATTTTTGTGCTTCTTATTAATGGTTTTCCTTCCTCTATTCTTCAGGACATCAGCCCAATGGAAGCACAACTTGGAAAGAAATTGGATCTGCTATCGTTCAAAGTGTTTGGATGTGCCTGCTACCCTCATTTGCGGCCCTATCAGTCCCACAAGTTTGAGTTTCACAGCAGAAAGTGTGTATATCTTGGTCCTTCACCTATGCACAAAGGGTATCGATGTCTCACTGATGATGGAAAACTCATTATCTCACGCCATGTAGTATTCAATGAAGAAGAGTTTCCCTTTCACACAGGTTTTCCCCATAACCAACCTTCCAGCCCTCTCACTTCAGCTCCTCCAATCACCATTTGGTTCCCTCAACCATCAGTCCACTTACCCTCATCATGTCCAACACCAGCTGACTGTTCTTCTCAACCTTCTCATGGCCATCATCACTGTACTGTTCCATTGCCAACTCCAACCAACATACACTTAAACCATGATCTACCTTCTCCCACCTCACCTTTCCTGCCTCCATCTCAAGACCTCTACAATCAATCAGACTCTCCTACAAACTCAACCCCACAAAATCTTTCTCCATAGCCCTCCCTCCAATCTTAACCAATCCCTGCCCAGCCATTACTAGGCACTCACCCCATGGTTACTTAGGGAAAAGCAGGCATTTTCAAGCCTAAAGTTTGGTCTGCACAACTTGCTACTAATCTCACCAAAACCGAACCAACCACTGTCTCTCAAGCTCTATCTGCTTTACAGTGGAAATAAGCAATGCAAGAAGAGATCACAGCCCTGCAGCATACTAACACTTAGACATTAATCCCTCCTACTTTTGCTACTACTATAGTTGGTTGCAAATGGGTGTATAGGCTCAAACGAGATGCACAGGGATCAGTTCAAAGGTACAAAGCCCGTTTTGTTTCCAAAGGCTTCCATCAGCATCCAGACTTTGACTATTTTGACACATTCAGCCCTATTGTCAAGCCCTCCACCATCAGAATTATCCTCACACTTGCAGTCTCCCATCAATGGCCACTTCATCAAATAGACTTCAACAATGCCTTTCTCAATGGCACACTCAAAGAAACTATCTACATGTCTCAGCCCCCTAGTTTTGAAAGTGCCACTAACCCTCAATATGTCTGCAAGCTCAATAGAGCTATTTATGGCCTTAAACAAGCCCCTAGAGCTTGGAATGATGAGCTCAAAATCTTCCTCTGTTGCACTGGCTTCAAAGTAAGTTCTCTTGATACATCCCTCTACTATATGCGAACTCCATCATCTGTCATCATGCTTCTTGTCTATGTGGATGACCTCATACTTACAGGTAGCAATCCAGCTCATATTGATCACCTTGTGACCATTTTTCATAATCAATTTTCCCTTAAAGATCTTGGCATACTTAGCAAATACCTAGGCATTCAAATCTGTTACACACCAACAGGTCTTCACTTCCATCAAGCTCAATACATTACTGACCTCTTAGCCAAGCTCAACCTTCAACATGTCAAACCTTGCCCAACACCTGCTGCCCCTGGAGCTCAATTGTCAATAAATATGGGCACACCTCTTTCTGACCCTTTCCTTTATCGAAGCACAGTTGGTGCTCTCCAATATCTAACCAATACCCGACCGGACATAGCTTACATTATTAATAAGTTAAGTCAATTCCTCAAAGCTCCAACTGATGTGCACTGGTCAGATGTCAAAAGAGTGCTTCGGTATCTAACTGGAACAACACACCTTGGTTTAACAATTCAATCAGACCCACATCTTACCATTTCAGCTTATTCTGATGCAGATTGGACCTCGAGCCTTGATGATAGGAAGTCCACAGCTGCATACTGTCTTTATCTTGGTTCCACTCTCATATATTGGTCCTCCAAGAAACAAGCAACGGTGGCACGCTCTAGCATAGAATCAGAATACCGAGCCTTAGCTCATGCTGCCACTGAAGTCATTTAGGTTTGCAACCTACTCAATGAAATAGGTTTCTCTCCAACCAGCATTCATGTCCTCTAGTGTGACAATATGGGAGCAGGTGCATTGGCTGCTAATCTAGTGTTCCATGCTCGAACTAAACACATTGAAATTGATGTGCACTTCATTCGAGATCTTGTCTTTACTGATCAACTTCACGTCCGGTATGTTCCCACCAAAGAACAGCTTGCTGATTGCCTCACAAAAGCTCTTCCAATTCAAACATTCTCCTACTTGAGAAGCAAGCTCGACCTAACTCAGTTAAGCTTTCGCTTGCAGGGGGATACAAGGGATTACCATCTCAGCATCTTCAGCACAAGAAGGGGTCCAGCATGGAGCCACCGTGGCCTCGCTCTCTCCCTAAATGGTTTCTGGTATAACCAACAATTGCTTGACAACCTGCAGACTAGCAAAATGACAGAAGTGGTTATTTTGGTGATTCCCTTTATTTTGTTGTTTCTTATATCCAAATTGGTGTATATATTCCTTATTCATTCAGTAAAGAATACCATAAGAGTGTTGAAGAAAACACTCAAAAATTAAATACAAAACAAGAAGGAAGAAGAGTCTTTACCTTCCTCGTGAAAGCATTAGGTCTGCTGCCATCTTTTTCAGTCTGTCATATACCTTCTTCTTCTTCTTCTTCTTATTTCAGCAAAAGTCTGACTGCCACCACTTTCCTTTTTGAAAAAAAAAAATTCAAAATTTAAAGGGATTCCCACTTCTAAAATTTTAGAGGAAACGACATGTAGTTAATTTTTTCAAAGTTTTGATTTTTTATTCAAGAGGTAAATTTTTTCCCACTATTGGGTTTATGTTCTATTTTCACTAATTAACTTGTTACTCTTGTCTTTTTCAATTAAGAAACTTAGGGAGGTTTAGGGTAAAAGCTATCCGAAGACTATAATAATCATCTCTTGCTATAGTTATTTTGTAATCCTCAATTAGTTACAGTTAACACTATTTCAAAACTCTCATTTTGTACGGTATTTATTATTTGTTACCATTTTTACTATTTTACATTCATCATTTTTTTTTTTTGCTATAGTGTTTACTATTTTCTTCTCAAACTAAAATAGTTTATATTTCAAAAACATATTATTATATCCCAAATTAAAATAATTTACATCCCAAAGACTAACTATAATAACTTAGGACTATAATAATCAACTTCTTGCCCCAAACACCCCTTGGTTATTATGAAGAAGAGAAATGTTTGATAGAGATTTGGCTGATTAAATATATTTGATTTGACTAGAAGAGTCAAATTAAAATACACTAGCTTGTTTAAATCAAATTTTAGATGATTTTCATTGATTTATATATTAGATTAGATATAAAGTATTTTTAAGCAAATAATTCTACTTAAAAATATTGAAATTTAATCAACATCTCTCTTAGTCCTATTTGTTAATTATTTGGGTTTATTATTATTATTTTTTTAAATTAAGCCTATAGACACTACTTCCACCTCCAATTTCTTCATTTTTTATTTAATTTTTACCAATTTTTTTTTTAAAAAAAACTAAGCCAATTTTTTAAAGTTGTAAAAAATAGCTTTTAAAAAGTTATTTTTGTTTTTGGATTTAGCTAATAATTCAACCATTATTTTTAATAAATGTGTAAATTAAGGTAAGAAATGGGAAGTAAATAAACTTCATTTTTAGAAATTAAAAAAAAAAAGAAAAGAAAAGAAATAATTACTAAATAAGACCTTACTTTTTTTAAAAAAAATGAGCTATTGTTGTTTATGATTAGTTTATTTTTAGAGTAATGAGTTAATTTTGGACTTTTTTTTTGGCTTTGCAGATGATGAATGTTAATATACATCGGAACTTTAAATATATTTTTGACTAAAATGAAATATGTAAATGTTGAATTATTTGAAAATTATAACTGAATATTATTATTATTTTTTACATCAAAGGAGAATGAACAATGACTTTCATTCTAATTAAAATTGTTCTTATAGTTTTGTATTAAACTAATTCAGATACGTGATAAAGGTAGAATCTATAAACATGGCATTGGATAGATGAAGAAAAACTATACGAAATTGAAACAAATATATTGATAGTGAATATTCATATTCTTGAGTTTTTGTATTATCGAGATTATGATAATTTGTCAGAAATTGGATCAAAATCACCCTATCAACATGTTTATTAAATCCAATCTAACTGTTTGGAAGTATCATTTCATCGAAGACTAGTCTATGGATGTCTCGTATAGTTTTTTTGGTCGAAGAAATTAGGTCGACAAGGTAAGATTTGGGCTTTGGTTTTTTTATTAATTTTTTAAAATTATTTTTACTAGATTTTTTTTTTGGTTTCTACTTTATTAAATAATAATTCACTAGTTTGAAACTCCCACCCAATATGCAAACCTCAATAATTAATTGGATTAATCATAGAAATACATTCCAATGAGATAAAATTTAATTAGAAAGCACCCCCCCCCCCCCAAAAAAAAAAAAAAAAAAAAGACATGTGGATTGGATTAAGTTATAAACATGTTGATTTGTTAATTCCAATAAGTTCTTATTAACCAACTTATAATATTGGGTTGGATTAATTTGATTATACTAATTTTTTTTTTATTAAAAATTCACACCTTATAATTACTGAGTAGAATCGTAAAATTTTTAAACATGTATTTAACTGAGAGTTATAAAAATGTTAGTCACTTCAAACATTTGATACAACTAACCTAATCTAGATCGTTGGAGTCTAGGTTATAAATATAAACGAGTCAACCAAATTAAATTTAAGAAAAAAAAACATATAAATTGGTTTTAAATTAATCTTTAATCTATCTAGATTATTGATACTTTTTAGGTTCTAAAATTCTATTTTAGTTGATTTTTTTTTAATATTTTATAATTTCTAAATGTTTATGTTGTTTTTTAACTTTATTTTTGTCATTCAGCTCTTAAATTGTGTATTTTAGCCTTTAAAATTTTAAAAAGAATAATTTGAGTCTTTATTTTTATCTTGTTTTTAAAAAACGAATAATGTACCTTTGATTATATGTACTAATGAATTCAAGTAATACAGATCTCAGACAAATATTGACAAATAAAAATTAAATGAGAGAAAAAGATAATAAACAAAGAAGTCATGATAAAACAAGCCAATATGATTGTTTAATAACAAAATCAAAGAAATAGCTTAATTTTCAAAAAAAAAAAAAAAAAAAAAAAAAACAAAATTTTTTTTTTAAAAAAAAAAAAAAAAAAAAAATTTATTTTTAAAAAAAAAAAAAAAAAAAAAACAATATATGATGAGTTGAAAACAAGACTTAAAAACAATAATTAAGATCTAGTTTTGTAATTATTTTATTTTTTAATATTAAGCTGATGGACACTACTTTTATCTTCAATTTATTCATAACTAAAATAAATAGTTTTCAAAATGTTGTTTTTGTTTTTGTAATTTAGCTAAGAATTCAACCATTGTACTTAAATAAGATGCAAATCATTATAAGAAATGTCAATGATATAGACTTAATTTTTTTTTTTTAAAAAAAACCAAATAGTTATCAAACGGGGCCTAAAAAATTAAGGGTGTATTTGGATAGCTCGCATGCAATCACGATTACAGGAGTGTTGGAATTGGAATCAGAAAGTATTGGAAAACGTGAGTAATTGAAGGCGAAATAAAAATGAGATCGTAAAACATGAAAACGATGAAAAAGAGGATTAGATTAAAAACTACGAAAACATAATGAGTTTTGTATTACAAATCGAACTCAAAACTTTCAATTCAAACATTAATTTTTTATTACATTATATTATAATCACATGCTATTAGGGTTACTAAACACACCCTAAGGGAAGACAAACTCATCTCAACATTAATTTTTTTTTTTTTTTGGGAAAAAGGACAGTTTAATACTGCCCAAGTCAGTCAATCGCTTATTTCTCCTAAAAAAATTCAAGATTTTATCGGAAAAACAGAACCGAACTAAATTAAAAACCAACAAAAAGAAAATCTGATCACTAACAAAGAGAAAAAAATGAAAAGTATAAAATGGGTATATGTTGTTGTATTTCTGAGGACACTGAAAGGCGGTTCCGGCACGACGGAGCTGTGCTATTATAGCCAATTTTTAAAACCGATCAAGGAAATTTGATTGAATTACACAGTAGAAATGGATTCCTAAATGAAATCACGTTCTCATCTCAACCCTTCAATTCTTCGTCTTCTTCGTTTTCGCTGTCATATAATATACAAATTTCTCACCTACTTTTCCCTCCTTTCTTGTATCTGTACTGTGTCTATTGCATAAAAATAAAGCCCTAGAAAAACCTTCCCCAACTGCCACTGCCATGGCCACCTACGTTTTGACACTATATTCCTTGCATTGTTCCTCAGGCGAACTGGAATTCCGATTATTCAGAGCTCCGTTTTCGCATGAATAATTGGACCCACTTTTTCTATTTTCCGATTTTCTTGAGGAGCAGTCTTTTTGTGTTTCCCGCCCGTCGTTCATAGATATGATCGATTCAACTAATTTCCATATATATATATATATATATATATATTTTGATGATTTGTGATGCCGTAGAATTAGGAAGGTTAGCTTTGGTTTTACGACTTGGAAGATTTTGGTATTATTGAAGGATTTTGATTTACTGTTTCTTTTAGTTTTGCATTGTTTGGAAAATGACATCTGAGTTTTGATCAATTGGAGATGGAGAACAGCAGTGGAGTGGATGATCAGGGATCAGGATGGTTCGAAGTCAAAAAGGTGCCAACTCTATTATCGGCTAAGTTCTTCTTCTTCTTCCTTTTTCTGACGGTTGGGAAGTGGGTCGAGGGGAGATGAATGATTGTTATTATTTATTGTTGGGAACGCTGAAAATGAATGAATGAACGAACAATTCTTGGCATCCGAATAAAGTCCCCGAAGCCCACCGATTTATTCTATCTGAATCTTTGAGTTACTTTTCATTTTTCTTCCGCGGAAGTGTATAAGAGTTTCTCCTCTTCAAAGTTGTGTTTGTCAGTTTGAAAAAGATTGGTAGCTACTTTCTTTGTTTCAGTGATTTCTCTAAGAATTTAAGGACATTAGACTCAGATTCTTTAAAATGGGTTCTTTTATTGCATCTAAAGATAATGTTTTGTTGTTAGATGAAAGCTTGAGCGACAGAGTTATTTGTTTGTAATGTAGGTGCTCTAAAAATTTTACCGGCATACTTGGATATGTGTTGGGCTCTTCTTTCCTTTTCGAGGTGCTGTAAATGTTATGCAAAGCATTTCTTTTTTCACTTTTGCTGAAATTTGAGTTACATGCACTGCATCATATGATATAACGTTAATACTATCCTTGTCAGCCCATTCTTTTTCATAAGTGTTCAGTTTCCTCAACCTCTGGGTACTGGGTTCATTCTTATCTATTTTACGTTCCTGGTAATGCTCTAATCATGTCATATATTTGTGGTGGCGAAGCTAACATTTGTGTTAATTTTTCTACTCTGTTTCCCAGAAGCACAGGAGCAGTTCTAAGTTTTCCCTACAGAGTTGGGTTGGAGGATTTACGGGAAAAAATTCGTCTAATTCTTTGCGCAGTCCAAATCTTGTGAATAAAAATCCCCAAAATGACAGGTCAAACTCAAAGTCTCATCCTCCAACATCAGGAGGAAGCTATGCTGTATATACCCAAAGTAATACCGAGAATTCTATTGCTACATCAATTGGAGGCAATGGAGATTCACATTGCCCTGATAAATGCATGGTCAGACAGGACACTGAATTCCCCGAGTCATCTGTTTTACACATTGCAGATTCTCATGCTGGAAGTGGAGAGTGTGAGAAAGTCCCCCATAAGGATATGCCTGGACTGGTTCAAAAGATCAAATGGGGTGATCTAGAGGATGATAGTTTGGTATTGAATAACAGTGCTAATGGAGTTGAAATAAAGTTTGGTAATATTGGAGAGGTTGATCTAGGTGTCTCTGAAAAAAATGAGGTTAAGCACGACTTGGCTTCACTCGTCTCTTCGTCCATAGATACCCAAGCAAACAAATTGGTGGCAGCATCAGTCAGAGAAGAGGAGGCCTCTCATCAGACTCTTTTATCAACTAATGAGGAAAAATTATGCCAAGTTAGCCATCAAGATATAAATAGGGAATTCATAGAAGATTTGGAAGTATTAAGTAATAGTGAAGCAACAGTCTGTCCGGTTACTGATGGCTCAAATTTCAAGGGTATAGGAACTGAACACACCAAACCTGTAGATGATCACAGTTCAAATTTTAATTCTCTCTCTTGTGAGGAAATTGTAACTGAGCCAAAAGTCCTGAAAGCTATCAAGTTACCTGAGGTAGAAAATCCAGTGCTCCATGAAGCAGCAGGTAAGACTGAGATTTGTAGCTTGTCATTGCCTGTTCAGAATGCTGAGTCAGTTCCAACTGAAACTAGTAGACGTGAAAATTCAGGGGGTTCCTTTGATTTGGTTGAAGAACCCCAAATTGAACAAGGGAGTGGAACTCATAATGTGCAAGTTGCGAGTGTCCCCAGTGAAGGTGAGACAGGGGAGAGTAAAGAAAGGTTTAGGCAGCGGCTCTGGTGCTTCCTTTTTGAGAATCTTAATCGAGCTGTAGATGAACTTTATCTCCTTTGTGAGCTGGAATGTGACTTGGAACAGATGAAAGAAGCCATTCTTGTTCTTGAAGAGGCTGCATCTGACTTTAAAGAGCTAAATGCTAGGGTTGAGGAGTTTGAAGAGGTAAAGAGGTTGTCTTCTCAGTCTGTTGATGGGATGCCAATCACTATGAAGAGTGACCATTGTAGGCCACATGCTCTCTCTTGGGAGGTGAGCTCGAGTATGTCTGTTTTCTGCGAAGCAACTTTCAGATTCTCTGATGTGGCTATAGCTTCTCTTTTTGCAACAATAAGTATATCATATAGTAACTCCTATGCTTCAAGTAACTAATTTTCTGTTGTGAATTGTTTGATTGTAGTGATGTTTCTTTTGTAAAGAACTTGGAAAATATATCGTATATTGACTCCTATGCTTCTAGTAAGTAGTTTTCTGGATGTTGACAGTAGGAAAAATTTGTCATAGATATCTAGTTCTCTTCTTTTTCATTTTATGTTTGTGGTCTTCTAACTTTGCCTTTTTTCCATTCTTAATGAACCAGGAGATCTTGAAAATTTCGGAACACACAAGAGAAAAAGGAGCACACTTCTGTCTAAATAATTATCTTTGGTCTGCTTTGCGTGATTAGAATTTAAATACCCTTGGCAATCTTTGTGTGAGGAAGCAAGAAATCTTAATAGAATTGAGCCTTGGGTTATGTAGATATGGGGATTTTTTAAACTTCTAGTTTTAGCTTGGTCTAAAGGGAGGGATAGAGTTAAAAATGATCCACTGTAGGAAATGAATTAGTTGGGGCTAGAACGCTAAAACTAGGTGTCTCGAAAAGAGGATTGCTACACTGTTCCTCTCCTTAGATCACTAGTTTTCAAAAATTCATGAATGCCGTTCCCAACTATGAGGACTGTAATTTGGCTACGAGTGACAGAGATGGAGGGTTATGTAATTTCCTTTTTCTTATCCCTTTTTGCTTTCTTTCAAAGCCATATGCCTTTTTTAGATGGCTTTGGATGTACCCTTTTGTGGCATTCATTCATTCATTATGACTCATTTGGGCTGTTACGTAAATTTTGATGAGCGGTTTTTAACCAAAGAAAAGGGGACGCCATTAGGCTACATTTACTTGGGGAGTTTCATGAATTCCTAGGACAGACATGAGTGATTCCACCATGCACAAGACATTTGTTTTGTGTCTGAAGAAATCAAGAAGAAATTAGATTTTTGATTAGCTTGGTAAAATCATCTCTGAGGCATTTATGAAGAGGATCAAGTGTTGCCTTTTATTATCCCTACTAATCAACATGCTTTTGTGGCGGGTGAACAAACCCTTGATGAGTTTCTTGTTGCTTGCTAACAAGGCTATTTAAAACTGTAATATTTGCAATTAAGGAGGGTTCGACCTTAGAATTGCTATTGGAAAAGTTTGCAATGCTGTCAGCTGGGATTCCTTGGATGTTTGTTTTTGGAAAAAAGAAAAAAGAGGCTCTAGTTATAAGTAGAGAACTAGAGTGATAAATTGCCTATCATCTACTACTTTTCAATTTAAGTCAATTGGAGGCACTGGAGAATTTTGTCTAGAACGGGGAGTCAAGGAACCTTATCCTCTCCATTCCTTTAAATTTTTAAAATTAAATATTTGTGGTTGCAGTAGTTACAATCATGTGCAATTTGCCCTTATTATTGTAATGTTTAGGACAGAGTGCTATTATTACGTAATATGTGGATAGTTCTTGATTCTCGAATTCTAATTCAGCGGTTCATAGGGAAAATTAGTATATATTTGACCCTCTTTTGTATCGATGTAATCTGTTTGTATGACAGAATTAACCTTTTCATTGTCGAGTTTATCAATTAATCTTCCTCTAAAATTTAAAACCCAGTTATGCATTAATAATGCAGGTTCGGCGGATGACAAATTCTCCTCATAAAGCAGAGATTTTATCGTCATCACTTGAGGCATTTAAGAAAATTCGGCAAGAGAGAGCCAACATGCTTGAGGCAAGCAAAAAACTCCCTGGGAATGAGTGTCTAAGTCCTCAGTGTATGGATCAAATGAAGAAAACATCTACAATAAATTGTGTAGTGCATGAAGCCGCAGATTCAGCATCAAAGACAGCAGAAAACAAAGGTGTAGATCTCACTCCAGGGAGTCTTAGTGGAAAAGAAAAGAATACTGAGTCTCTTGGTACCGATAAGGTTAATGTTGTGCAAAATATACGTTCACGCCCACAGAATTCCTTGTCTTTTATAAATTCATCCAAGCCACCTCTAGCTGTAAAATTTAAGCGCGACCAGCTTGAATCTGATGTAGAAAGGTTAGTTTCTAGAAGAGAAAGGGCTCTAGCCGAAGGCACATGTGAGAAAATTCAGAAACCTATAGAACATTCCAAAAGACAAGCAACTGTTTCTGAAAAAGACAAGGAAAAAGAGAAGAGGAATATGGGTGCTCGGAAATCCATGGATGCATGGAAAGAAAAGAGGAATTGGGAAGACATACTTTCATCATCTGTTCGGATTAGTTCTCGAGTTTCACATTTGCCAGGCATGAGCAGGAAAAGTGCTGAGCGTGTACGTGTGCTACATGATAAACTGATGTCCCCAGACAAGAAGAAGAAAACTTCTTTAGATGTGAAAAGAGAGGCAGAAGAAAAGCATGCTCGTGCAATGAAAATTAGAAGTGAACTAGAGAATGAAAGGGTTCAGAAACTGCAGCGTACCTCGGAGAAATTAAATCGTGTTAATGAATGGCAGGCTGTACGCACTATGAAATTACGGGAGGGAATGTATGCTCGCCACCAGCGCAGTGAATCTCGACATGAAGCTTTCCTAGCTCAAGTTGTGAAGAGAGCTGGTGATGAAAGTAGTAAGGTGAATGAGGTTCGTTTCATCACCTCCTTAAATGAAGAAAATAAAAAGATTATGCTGCGGCAGAAGCTTCACGGTTCTGAGTTAAGGAGAGCTGAAAAACTTCAGGTAATGAAAATTAAACAAAAGGAAGACATGGCTAGAGAAGAAGCAGTGTTAGAACGGAAGAAATTGATCGAAGCCGAAAAATTGCAGCGTCTTGCTGAAACACAGAGGAAAAAGGAAGAGGCTCATGTTCGAAGGGAAGAAGAGCGGAAAGCATCTAGTGCAGCAAGGGAGGCGAGGGCCATGGAACAACTTCGTAGGAAAGAGGAAAGAGCAAGAGCCCAGCAAGAAGAAGCTGAACTTATGGCCCAGAAATTGGCCGAGCGACTCAGTGAAAGTGAACAACGACGAAAGTTTTATTTGGAGCAAATACGGGAGAGGGCTTCTATGGATTTTAGGGACCAATCTTCACCCTTGCTGCGACGATATATGCATAAGGATGGTCCAAGTAAATCAACACCTAATAATAATGGTGATGAGCAGGGGCCAAGTAGCTCTGACTTGGGTTCTGGTCTTGCATTGGGTAAGACAACAATGCAACAACACATGAAACGAAGGATCAAAAGAATTCGACAGAGGCTTATGGCTCTGAAATACGAATTTGTTGAGCCCGTTAATGGAGCTGAAAATGTTGGCATTGGATATAGAACATCCATAGGAACTGCAAGGGCAAAAATAGGTAGGTGGCTTCAAGAACTTCAGAAACTTCGCCAAGCAAGAAAAGAAGGGGCTGCAAGTTTAGGGTTGATAATTGCTGAAATGATCAAGGTATTATCAAACGCCAATATTCTATTTCGTTGGTTGCATGGTGTCCCAATTTATTGCTTGTGTCTATATATTATTAAATTGTATTTTGACGGTAAAGAGTTGAACAGTGTGAATTCTCCATTCCTGCATTTTGTCCATTCATCAACTTGTTTGTAGGGTATATTACCTTTTAGGATGTGAGTTTTTTATATTTTTCATGCTTTTGTAATTATTCATGAGGAAGAAAAGATCATGGTGCTTAAGCTGGGAATTTGCAGTATGAGTGCATGGATTTAAAGTAATTTTATGTGAAACTATGAGATGTGGTATTTGTAATCTTAGTTGATTGTTGGTTCTATTCCTGTCAATACTAGTAGTGATGTGTCATTGGTGTCACAGCTTGTAACTTCTCTATGCATAATTTATATTCATCCATCTGAGGATTGTGATGTTGAATTGTTTCAAAGCATGTCTTTATACTAAGATAGCATAACTTGCTTTCCTGTAAAATAAAAATAATTGCTTGTCTATTTGACTTGTATGCTGTTAGATGTTTTATTTGACAGTTTTTGTTTTTTAGTACTTGGATGGAAGGGAACTTGAGCTGCAAGCTTCTCGCCAAGCTGGCTTACTTGATTTTATTGCTTCTGCCCTTCCTGCTTCTCACACATCTAAACCAGAAGCATGTCAAGTGATGATACACCTATTAAAATTGCTAAGGGTAGTATTATCTGCATCAGCAAACAGAAGTTACTTTCTTGCGCAGAATCTCTTGCCACCAATCATCCCAATGCTTTCAACAGCCCTTGAAAACTACATTAAGATTGCAGCTTCTATTAATGCTCCTGGTAATGGGGTTCCATCAAGCAGAACGTCTATTGAAAATTTTGAATCGAGCTCTGAAGTACTGGATGGGTCTTTGTGGACTATCACAACAATAATTGGTCATATAAACTCTGAAGGACCACAACTCCAAATGTGGGATGGTTTGCTAGAACTATTGGTTGCCTACCAGGTTATTCAACGTCTTCGGGATCTTTTTGCACTTTATGATAGACCTCAGGTGGAAGGGTCCCCATTTCCTTCTTCGATTCTCTTAAGTATACGTCTTCTGGTGGTTTTAACATCAAGACCTGGAACTGATAGTACCATTAGTTGTGTATTACCATATAGTGAAAAATGGGCAGGGGATGAAAGTGGAATTGCTATTTCTGTCGTTTCTGGAGATTTTCTTGGAACTGGTTCCACTGAGGATAGTAGCCCTCCAGAATCTGGGTTAAATGGTGGTAAAATTGTACAAAATCCAAAAATGACAGTAGATCAACTGGATGATGAATCATGTGAGCAGAAGATAAAGAATGGGATGAAACCCAGTGATTGTGGTCAGAGGGAGCAGACTGATTGCTCGATTGAGGCAAATGGTGTTAATCTTATCCAGACCGATGATCCACAAGATGGTGAAGTTGTCTTGAAATCTTTTGTATCCCAAGGGGATAAAAAACAACCGGTGGATCTTGTATCTGACGAAAGGATAAAAAATATTACAAAATTGAAACCACCACTAGCATATCTATTATCTGCTATATCTGATACTGGAATTGTTGGTCTCCTGTCTTTACTAACAGCTGTATTGCTGCAAGCAAACAATAGATTATCATCCGAACAGGTACGTTAAATTGCCAAATGCATTATATCTCTGAGCTAATTTATATGGCTTTAACAGTTAATGTACGTGTTAACTTATGTTTCTATTTTTAGAAATTTTAGTGTTCAATTTCTTCAAGCCATGCAGACTGGAATTTATCGTTTCTTCATGCTCATCTTGCCACATTCTCTTTTTGGTGATTATCGTGAATATTGTAACAAAATCATTATGATATTTATTATTTTTTATTTTGATGTTTAATATATTAACTTTTATAATTTTTTTGGTTTACACTATTGATGGATTTTTGTCAGATATGTTTTAAATCCATTTTTTAGATCTAGCTTAATCTATAAGCACTTTTGGTGCAACTTTTCCTGATAGACTAGTGTTTTAGCACAATGGGCCAGTTGTTTGTTCCAAACTTGCTTTAACCAAAAATAGCACTTTCAGTGCAACTTTTCCTGATAGACTACTGTTTTAACACAATAGATCAATATATCTCCGGATTCTACTTTTGGTGGCTCTCGTTCATCGAAATTGGGCTTCTTGAAGTGTGGACTTTAACATTCTTGTTGTGCCTACTGCCTTCATCAAGGATCTTTGTGATGCTTTGTTTTTTGGTCCGGTCTGTATTTGATTCATATCTTTTATCGATTGGCTTGTACGTTTGTTACTCTTCCCCTCGATCTCCTTTGATGTATTCTTTTTTTTTGGGGTCTGCTTTTGTATGTAATTGGGTTTTCTCCCATTTTATTCTTTCCTCAACTTACTCTTTTCGATATTTCATTCAACAATTAAATGTTTCTTATCCCCCCCAAAAAAAAAGCTTTGTTCTCTCTCTCTCTCTCTCTCATTTTTCTTTTCTTTTCTTTTTTCTTTCCTAAACAATTTATCAGTTTTTTGTTTTCCCCATTTTATATTTTACGTCAGTTATTGTCTTAGTCACATGAAGTAGCTATATTTTGAAAGTTTTAGCAGCTGCTTGTTTATGTTTTCAATTTTGAGATACCTTTATTTTTGTTTCAGGCTTCATATATCCTTCCGTCTAACTTTGAAGATGTTGCTACTGGTGTGCTGAAGGTGTTAAATAATCTAGCCTCTTTGGATCTCAAATTTATGCAGCGAGTGCTAGTAAGTTGGCATTATTTCAAGTGGAACTTTGTCTATGACTATTTTCAATCTCTCGAACTTAGTTCAAAAGTGGATTCTTGAATTTGATCCTTAGATATGAATTACTAAATCTTCATGGAAAGAAAGATTAATTACTAGATGTCTAACTCCAGGCTAACTAGGCTGCATTCGTATCTTCTTTCAGGCTAGACCAGACCTAAAAATGGAGTTCTTCCATTTAATGAGTTTCCTTCTCTCGCATTGCTCAAGCAAGTGGACAGCTCCTAGTGATCCGGTAACTTACATTTGCTATTTTGTTGAGTGTAGGAACATCCTTTTTCCATATATGCTAGTACTTGAGTCTCGAAACTAATTGATTATTTGGCTACAGAAGTGAACGTCATAGCCGTAGTTGTACATTACAATGATAGGATGTTAAGAGTCAACCCCTTGGTGGTGTTCGTCAGACTGACATTGATTAACAAAGAAGTCGTTGGAATTAACAATTCTGTGCAGTATTAGGAATCCCAGCAGTAAGGAAGTTTGTAGCAGCCAAATATCCTCCCAAAACAAAATTCTAGCCACAATTGAACTCAACCACTCGTCCAACTGCACGCGGCGCTCGGGAATAAATGGCCAGGGGCCTCTAGAGCTTCCAGCGAGTAATTCCCCTCAAAGCTATAATTCCCAATGAAAACCTCCAACATTTAACGAGAATGACTTTGTGTAGAGGCAAAAGAAATACTCCCCTGGCCGACAGGATGTGGTGTTTGAGATGCTGGCATGGATCCAGGAAATTCATTTGGAGCAAACCTGCTTTTCTGCTAAGCTTGCAATAATCCAAAATTTTTTTGCCCATTAGAATAAAATCTATACTTCTGGAGGACAGGCAGATTGGTCTACCCACGATAGTGGAAGGAACTAGGAAAAACTCTCTAGTCTAGAGAAACACTTAAGAAATACGGTGTGGTCACTAGTCGCCTAGTTGATAGGATAGTAGCCATAATCTATCTTGAGGGTTCATACACATTCATTGATGTCAATTTTTTTCCTTGCCTTAATAATTTATCCCTTTTAAATTTAATTGCACCATTATGTATTTATGCGTTACTGTTTAGTTTTAAGCTTTAAAACCTGCTTGATCATCCTCAGATTGGTCTTCTGCTTCTCGAATCTCTATCCATTCTTGGGCATTTTGCTTTGTTCCATCCTGAGAATCAAGAAGTCCTTCGCTGGGGGAAGAGTCCAACTATACTCCACAAGGTTAGTATACTACCATACTGATCCCATCCCTAGTTGCATATTTGGATGAAATTGAGTTTTCTATATTCTTTTTTAGGTCTCATTTCTTTCCATCAAAGTTTTTGTTGCAAACATGTATTTTTTTTATTTTATTTTATTTTTTATGTATTTTTATACATACAACACTGAAATTCTGTCTTGCGCTAAGGCTCCAGCAGGACATTCTGTCTTGGGCATTAAAAAACACTGAAATTGACGAATGAGATTTATGTGCTTAGGTGTGCGACCTGCCGTTTGTGCTCTTCAGCGACCCCGAATTGATGCCAGTGTTGGCTAGTACCCTGGTTGCTGCCTGTTATGGGTGTGAACAGAACAAGTCTGTTGTTCAGCAAGAGCTAAGTATAGATATGCTGCTTTCATTATTGAGATCCTGCAAAAATAATCCACTAGTACCAGCTTTACAATCGACTTCAACTCAAGAGAACGAGGAATCTAATGAATCTAACCCAAATGGTCCCGAGTCTAGAAAACCTCAAACGGATGGTACCATTAGAACCACCCGCAACGTCGGCAGAATGACAAAAACTTCCTTAGGAAGACCTGGAGGAGGTTCCTCAGGAAATAGCAATAGAAGTAACAAAACAAGAAACCACAGAGATAATAGATCAGCTAAAGCATCTGATGAAATAGCTTTGAAGCACAATCAACCAGCAATAGAAGTTGCATCTGTGATGTTGCATTATAGATTCCCTAGCAGTTTTCTTGATAGAGCAGAGCAGTTCTTTTCAACTGGCATTTCCACTGCTGTAGATGGATAAATTGAGAAGGCTTGATGTGGGATTTACCTGGTTTGTGATTAATTGATCTTAACCAGAATTTTGTACATAATTTCAGCTACATTATATATTCAGTTTTGTTTCGAAAAACAAAGATTTCTGTTAAAAAATACAAAAGTCCCAGCTAAAATTTAGAATTACTTTTAAAAAATCGAAGATTAATAATCTTATTGCCCATATTGATGTCTAATCTCAGATTTCATATTTTTTCAGCCTTGCTTTCAAGCCATGATATGAATGTAATCAAGGAACAACTAACAAGTTACAAGAACTTTGAAGGCAGTTAAGCATACCAACAAGTTCAAAAGGTTATAGTCATCACCAATGCAAAGAAATAAGTTTTTCAGTTCTATTACACAGCATGAAAGGAAGAAATGTTTGTATTCTTTTATTTAATTTACTTTGACCATCAGATCAGATGTTGAAAAGGCTTTTTTTGTTATATATATATATATTAAAATTACTGTTTTTATATAAGAATAATTAATGATTTACAGCAGTTCTTTTCCAAAAGCTAGGTTTATTAATTATTGGCGCAAGTTATAGAAGATAACAATCTACTCTTTCATCCTGTTCTGAAATTATTGAACATGAAATATTTTTTGTTCACAAAATTTAAGTTCTATTTTATCATGGTTTTGGTTTTGGTTTTTAAAATTTAGGAAAAAAATACCCTTTTGTTTCTAGATTTTGGGTTTAGTTTCTATTTAGTTTTTAAGTTTTAAAATGTCACACATTTAGTCTTAAGTTTGGAGTTTAGATTCAAATTTAGTCTTTAAGTTTCAAAATATTAAAATTTTAGTCTTGATATTTCGGTTTTACTTCAATTTGGTTCCTATGTTTTGAGATTTACATTTTTTAACCTCGATTTTTCATTGAGTACTCACTTTTCGTATTTTAGAGTTATTTTATTAAGAAACTAAAAATCGTTAAAACAATTATAATTAATTAAATTTTACTATTTTTATGACTTTTAAAATTAACTTGAAAATTTCACTTCTAATACAGGGTGGAAGCCACATTTGACATTCCCCAGTTCACAATCATTCTCCTCTTACTAATTTCCACCTTCTCCATCGGAAGGATGATGCAGAAAAATAATAAAAAGAAGCAGCGGCGGCGGTTGAAGCTTACCAAAACTAGCGGTTGTGTTTCTTTGTTAGGGGCTGACGCATTTGAAATCGCTTTATATATGTGTTTGAAATACAAATTATTTCTCTTTGTTTGGATTTTCCCCTTAATTTTTTTTAAAAAAGGCTATTAGATTGAAAATTATTTAATTCCTACATTTTAGTAAAACCTCCTAAAACATTCATTAAAAAAAAAAATTCTTACCTATTTTTTATCCCGTGATATTGTTCAAATTATTAGAATAGTGATAGTCAAATACAGAAAATGAGTCAAATTATTTATAAATATAATAAAATATATAAATGAAATGATGAACAGTGATAGACATTATCAGTGATACAGATAAATATTTTGACAGACAGCGATATTTTGTTGTATTTGAGAATATTTATAGTAGTTTTGTCCTTTAAAACAAGTATCCCAAATTATTTTTTATTTAAACATTTGTTTTATAATTTGTGTTTTTAAACATGATTTAATAATTTGTTTTTAGGAATTATTTTATAGTTGGTTGGATGCACATAAACATATATTTTTGTTTAGGAAAAGCATAAAAATATGAAAGAGCCCTTACAAAATTCAACTCAACCTTCACCTGCATAATAAAAAATTAACTCAAACCTTTAACGAACTATTACAATAATTTTTTAACCACTAATCTTGATTTTGATAGAATAAATATGCAAAATGTGGAAGCTAATAGAATCATTAAGCACTCTAATTATACTTAATTTGAATTCAAAATATGCTTAAAACAAATTTTAATAGAAAGAGGGTTTAAAAAATGTATACCTTTGTAGATTCCCTCTTGATCCTTACTCTCTACATGAAATTAGATCTCCAAATCTTTAGTAGACCATCGAGAGGATCTTCTCTACTATCCTCAACCTTGAATTGAGTGGGGAAAACTCATAACTAAGAGGAATTGTTGGAATTGAATAAGGGATTGGAGAGGGTTTGAGAGAGTTCAGAATTTTAAAAAATTCAGTATGCAAGTACTCCAATTTCTGAAAATTGAAGTATTTAATAAGTTCAAGCATGCAAACACTTAATCTTTCAGCTAATTGACACTTTAAAATGCATTAACTAAGTGGCATAAGTGTTGGATTATGGGTTAATCACAAAACCAATTTTAATTTTGGGGTAAAACCCACTTTAAAATTAAAAATAATTTTTAATTTGAATTTTAAATCTAGTTAATTTTACTTTGAAATTAAATTATATAAAAACTAAAATTCAATATTAAAATGTATTTACATAAATAAATAAATAATTAAATAATAATTTATTATCAAATATCAAATTAATAAAACACCTAATTCAAACATGAATCTCTATTCATGCAATCAAAATTTAAATCAATATTTAAATATTTTAAACTCTCCAATTTTGTTTAATTTCGATAAAATTAGGCATTTAATTATATTGAATATAATTATCCAAACCCTAAAAATTGAAATTGAACATTTCAAATTCAAACCCTAATTTCGAATTTGCACACTTCAAATTCGCTCAATATTCCAAGGTGTAATGTTTTACGAGCTAATAGAGGGACCTTATGGACTATAGATCATGAACTTCAACAATTTGAGATTAATTGATCAAACTCTTTGACCCAAATTAATCAATATTTGTTAACCACCGAGACATACCACTATAGCTTGATGGTTGCACTCTCATCATTGTAGATATATTTCTATCCACTTAGTTTAACCATAATCAGTAAGTGGATCATTCACAAGTCGTTCATATTTACAACTAGGTCAAAATTACCATTTTACCCCTGTAAATACATCTTGCTTCTTAAGCTTCCACTGATCATCTATTGAACAATTGGTTTATAGTCCAACTAATAAACTATGTCCCTCTCGACCATGAGAGGTTGGGGCCCCTTTGTTCAAGACCAGAAATCAGTACTTAAGGAAACAACCTATCTGCTAACCCTAAAACAAGTAAGAGTGAATTACATCTCGCAGGACTATGTCCCCAGCTATCTATCCGGTCTTATCCCCAATATGGGAGGCTTGTTGAACAGTATCATTGAGTATGCAGATCAAAGGATAATCTCGAACAAACAAGAGTTCATAATTAGCTCAGGATTAAGATTGAGTTGCCCTAGTTCATCGAATTGAAATTGTTAGTTTTAATAGTAAACGGTCGTTATAAAGAAAAGTGACTATTTCATGATCCGGTCTTATGCAAAACTCTTTTACATAGGATGCCCCCACTCGCATGTCTTGAACAATTTCGGATCACATCGTTGTATACAAAGTTGGCCGCATCCATAGTATTCCCAGGACAAGGTACCCAATGATCCTCTTTTATGTCTTTTTACAGTATTCATACTATAGTCATGGATTTGTTTATTAGATTTTATAATGTAATGCAATTTTAATTTTCAACGACACTTTTATTGAATAAATTCTTCAGTAATACTTTTATTGATAAATAAAATATGTTTTCATAATTATGAACCGCGAGTTTTAGGACAATTCCAATGGATTTTAATTAACAAACCTTTCTTGATTTACTATTTCTTTCCGGGTCCTTCGCTTCTGATTATGTTCTGTAATTTGCGCTTATGCAGGATATTGGCCACTATCCTATAAAACAAATCCAGAAAGAAAAGTTCTCAATAGATATAACAGAAAATTGACCTCAAAATTTAACGCAACCTTTAAAGAACTATTAAATTAATTTTTGATCACTAATCTTGATTTTAATTAACAAACCTTTTCTGAATTTTTCTTTCTTTCATCTTAGACTAAAAACTATAAATGTTGAGATTAAATGCAAGCGTGGGTGAGAGTTGAGAAATAAAAATCATTAAAAATTCACTTTATTCTGGTTCTATATTGAAAAAATTGAAGAACGAGGATAGTTTAATACTCTGTAAATAAGTATATTCAAGGCTATTTTTAAATTTAAAATAAAATAAATAATATAATATATTTGAAGGGCCAATTTGAGCATGATCCAAAGGGCTAGTTCAAGGTAAATCCAATTTTGGCCAATTGAGCAAGGTCACGCTGAAGGCCTATGCTGCGGCAACTAGAAGACCAGCATAGTTACGCTCAGTTGAGCGTAGCTACATTACGAGCCTGCTAGAAAACGATTTTTTATGCTTGATTTAAGAATCATCACATCGTTTTGCTACTTTCTGCACTTGTATTCTTCTCCTCTTCCCTGTAAACTTTAGTTTTATTCCAATTTTGTCACAACTTTAGGATTCTTGAGATTTTGATTTGTAATTTACTGAGATTTAATGATATGATGAGATTTCATCTTGCGTCTATTCTTCAATCTTTCTTTCATGGGAATATATGACAAATTAGCTATGTCGGTTTGATTGATCGCTTTCGATTAACCCTAATTTGTAATCGTTAGGTAGTTAATTACCTAGAAGCAAAGATTAAGTAAGATTGTGAAGTTAATTAGGGGTTCCAATTAATAAGCATTTTCTTTCTAATCTAGATGAATCTCACCTCGAATAATCGATTAGACAATGAGAATTGATCATTCGACTTAGCGTCCTACTTAATGCTTGTTATTCTACTATTTAGGAGAGGATTTTTGCTTAAACTCTAAATTTATTTGATCTTACCGACTACCATCGAGAAAAACTTGACCAACCCAAGCTAAATATTTGTTTAATAGATAAATTCACACAATTCACTCAATTCACACTCTGTGCATTCAATGAACTTTGCATCATTTTGTTTCGTGCTATTTATGTTCATTTAGCATCACCAATCACAAACCCCCAATTACTTCCCATGAGCTTTGAGGTTTAAAAATCTTAACGGCTCTCTGTGCATCGACTCCGTACTTCCATGTGCTATATTTAGTAGATTAAGGCACGTTCATTATTTAGTTCGAACCGTATGATTTTACGACGCACTATTGGATTTAGGACTATGAGTCTATTTTTAAGAGGTTGGGTTGGCCCAAGCTTGAGCAAATCAGTGCCTGAGACCCGTTTGGGCTTTGGTTAGATTGCTTGAATTCATAATTTCTTGGGCCAACAAGAAGAATAGCAAATTTTAACTTTTCATTTGTAAAAATAGAAAATCAACATTTCATTCATAAAAATAGCCAAAAAAAATTTAAAATAAAATATAAACAAATTTATAAAAGTCTAAACTACCCCTAACTATACAAATGAAATTGCAAATGACTTATTAAGAAATAATCGTAATTACATTGTAATTAAAACAAATATCTATAGACTACCGGTTGGTCAGATTCCAGCACTGCACCGATCTTTTTACCAACCAAGTTGTCGCCATTTTCCTCTCCGAAATTGACTCCTCTGCCAACAATGGTGCGGTCATGAATAGAATTTCCCAAGGCAAACGGATTAATGTCAGCACCTTCCATATGCTTGGCATACCTTTTCACAATGACTCCATTGGGATCACTTCGGAAAGAAGAGACTTTAGGACTTGAACTCTTGGTCGATGGTCGATTAAGTCAAGTTTTTCATCTATGCACCATTGGATTTGATTGGTTATGTCAAGCCTCTAAATTGGACTTGTTGTCGATTGGGAACAAAAAATAAAATCAGTAAGAACTAAATGAAAACTGAAAAAATTAGATAAAATAAAAAAATTTGAAATTGAAGATAAGATCAAACATGATATTTGGAAATATATATATATATATATTCGATTTTTTTTTTAAAAAAAATTACATTCAATTTTAAAATTCGAAAGTGTAGAGAGATAATTTAGGAGAAAATCTGGATTTATGCTAAAAATCTGCAAATGGCAGAATTAGTTGTAGCGTAACTGAAAATCCAGATGGGGCATTTTAGGGTTAAAAAAATAATTAGTGTAATTAGTTTTCAAACTACGGCCAACAAATACAATAAACTTAAAAAAAAAAATATACTGCAATTGAAAATCATTTAACCAAATCATCTTTAAACTTACCCAAAATTATGTAATAATACTCTAGACCAAAATATTAGTTTAGAAAGTGAAGGCTGGATTGATAAAAACTTTATCTAGATAATTGCATTCATGAAGAAAGAAACCGATTTAGATTGGAGTATGAAAATATCAATTAAAAATCATCAATTGAAATTACAAACCAATCATGTGGCATTGATGTCAATCGTGAAGATCTCATAAATAGAAAAGAAACAAATAATCTTCGACGATGGTACATCTTTTCAAATCGAAGAAGGTGGGTATAAGCCCCAAGGCAAACAGGTTAATACCAACACCGTCTACATGCTTCACCTACCTTTTCACATTGACTCAATAGAAAACATCAATAGGAATCACTTTGGATATAAGAGACTGTGATCAACTCGAGCCTTTCATCCTGTACCATGGAACCAAGTGTAATTCCACCGCAAGTTTCTCGGTGTGATCCGAGGTTAAACATGGGGAATGGTTTAGGTTATTGTGGTATGTTCATGATACATGCGACCAGGTTTTCAATCTTTAAAAGTATGTTTGTACAAGTATATAAATTGCAATAAAATAAAGGAAAGCAGTAAAGATGCGATAAAAACATAAAAATACAGTAAACCTAAGCTAGATGATATAAGATACAGATTTCATGTACAAGATGTTGGGATTAAGACTGGATGTGAAAGTTATGCGAAGACATGGAATGCGGCGACAAGTTTTATGAACATAATAGAAAGAGAGACAAATAATACAAACAATGCAAGTTCTTAATTAGATTGAAGGTACAAATAATATTTCGCTCTTCTCTTGGCGTACACCTCTCAGTGATCGACCATGCTCCCACATGTCTGTAGTGAAACAGAGACTAACGTAATGAACGTAAGGTTGCTTCCATGTCTAGAAGTACTACCCACTTTAGTTAACGCATTCTTCTAACCTTCTCTCGATAGATCAGAATGACACCTTCACTTCTGCTCTCATAGGGGAAGATGCCGTCTAGCATGCTTTAGCTAAACGTATTTTATATCTTTAATACAGATTAAGTTCTTAGTGATTCATATTGCTCATCAGGGGATTAAGAAGATATCATGGAGAAAGTGATTGATGGGTGAACGGAAATAGACAGAAAGTGGTGAATGGAATCTATCGAAACATTTAATATTTCTATTAAGCGCTTGATACATGGTGTGTGAATGAAGAGATAAGGAAAACATGAAATACATAATGAAAGAGAGATAGACAGATACAAACAACTGCCAATGTCTTGGCACAGATTTGATGGAGATCTGCTTGCCGGATAGGATGGATTTGATGGTAGGAAGAGCTTCCCTCTCAGGCTTGCTCTACCGGTAGGAGGGATCTTTGCACAGAGCTTCCGATCGGGTGTATGGCAGATTGGATCTAGATTCACCTCTCGGCCTTATCTCGTTTTCTTCCCGGATTTCTTCTCTTAAGCACTCAGCTCAGCCTTTTCTCTACAGTCTAGCAGCATTTAGCCCCATATCAAGTAGCATCCCTTTTCTCTAAAATCAATGGGGTATTTATAGGTGCAGATCTTTGACTCCGGCCTTGTGGTCCCCCTTCATGTGTTATGGTAATTCCGAAGATGGAGGGATATTATTCCTTCTGTTATGCAATCAGACCGTCAATTCTGCACAACTGTTAGTTGTACACTGTGTTCTCAATCCTCTGCTCTTGCGTTGCTCTCAGCTGCATTTTTCGATCATAGGTTCGCATGCGATGTTTGTTTTTATTACCACATGTGGTTGAAGCACAGCTCTTGGATCGACTGTCGCATTACGCCGTCATTGCTGTAATCCTCTCTCATTGTTGATTGATGGGTGCAATGTGACAGAGATGCGTTGATTAGTCTCTCGTGAGCCTTGAGAGCAAGCAGTGACTTGGTCTCCTGCCAAAACAGAGTAAAGTTCAACTTGTCTTCCATCTTCTTGTGTTAGTGGGTGTAATCGCAAACATTTATAATTATTACAATACTAGGCTAACTTTCATACAATTGGTGCATAATTACTAACTTTTGGCTGCAATATCTAGATAAAGTGCATAAATAACTTTGATTTCTACAAGTTATCACATACTACCTATCCAATAGAGTTCAAGCATGGATCACACCAGGACTACTTTTAAAGTTCCACTACATCTTTGTTCGAGACCTGAGGATTAATATACCAACAATGGCTAAGCTAGGGACATGACTTTGATATCACTTATTATGGACAACTTTAGGTATAAGCTCTCGTGCCTTATAAAATTACATTTTTATAGCTTAGACAATATCTCAAATTACCATAAAGTTTAACAAGCTTCCTAGGTAATAAATTTGCAAATTTTTATACTACCAACAAATAATGTTATATGGTCAAACTGAATTAAAAGTAATAATTACTACTTTTCAACTCCAAGAAAATTAATGGCCAAAATAATATTCTTTTTAACATGAATCATGCATAAACTTTGTCAAAAGTAACCCATATAGCATTATTTAGATTGGATCACAATAGCATCCAATTTGAGGTAATCTAGTTTATGCTCATGAGATATTCAAATATGTAACTAACAAATATATATTGACTATCATACTATAAAATAGTAATTAAATAAGATTGCTAAATTCTTATATGCATAACACGTCAAATTAAAATGTCATTGAACTTAAAATTATAGCACCACAACCTATGTAAAGTTCATTAAAAAACATGGCTAAGCTAGGGACATGACTTTGATATTCACAAAATTATACGGTCGTCGCTACTACATTTAAAGTATGAAACATATGCGAAATTAAATTGCCAAAACATAAAAGACTAATCCTACTACACATTAATTACGAAAGTAAGAAAACCGGTAAAAGAAAAGCGATAAGAAAGCAAGTAAACATAGATAGGAAGGTCGAAAAGTTCTTAGAGTTACCGCATCGCTTCCCCTGCAAGTGGTTTAATCCTGCTTGCCCAAGTCAATGGTGTCCATGCGTCGATCGAAGTCGCCTCCATAGTAGGGTTTGATCCGCTGACCATTGACTTTGAATGCGCTGCTCCCGTCTAAAGTTGTTAATTCCACTACGCCGTGAGGAAAGATTATCTTGATTCGGAATGGCCCCGACCAGCGAGACTTCAATTTTCCTGGGAACAGTTTCAAACGTGCATTAAATAAGAATACCTGTTGACCTTCGGTGAATGTCCGGTCATTAATGCAGTCATCGTGCCATTTCTTCGTTTTCTCCTTATATATCTTAGCATTTTCATAGGCATCCCTTCGCCATTCGACCAACTGATTCAATTACAGCTTTCGGACTTTCCCCGCATATCCACTAAATAGGAAGTGAGGAAAGTTCTCTTGCGCGTCGTTCAGTGTTTTGCTTGCATAATAAATAGGATGCAACACCTTTTCCCGGCGCTGACTCAAAACTGCGCCCACAGCATATTCACTAGCATCACACATTAATGCAAATGGTTGCGTCCAATCGAGCACAATCAAAATTGGTGCAGAGATTAGTGCCTCTTTCAAGGTGTTAAATGTTTTGGTGCAGTCGTCATCAAAATTATACTCGCGGTCAGCTTCTAGAAGTGCACTTAAGGGTCTTGCGATCTAGGAGAAGTTGCGAATAAAATCTTCTATAAAATCCCGCATATCCCAGAAAGCTCCTAAGTGTCTTTACATTCACAGGTGAGGATAACTTGGAAATTGCGTCGATTTTTGCCTGATCGACTTCCAATCCTGTCTTGGAGATTTTGTGACCCAGAACTATTCCTTCCTCCACCATAAAGTGACATTTCTCCCAGTTCAGAACAAGATTTTTTGCCACGCATCTCTTCAAGACTTTTTCAAGGTTAGTCAAACAAGAGTCATAATTGCTGCCGAAGACTGAGAAATCATCCATGAATACCTCGACTGACTCCTCTAAGTAATATGAAAATATTGCCATCATGCATCGTTGGAAAGTGCCTAGTGCATTACAGAGTCTAAATGGCATGCGTCGGAATGCGAACGTACCAAATGGGCATGTGAAGGTTGTCTTGTCTTGGTCATCCGGTGCAATTGCTATTTGGTTATACCCTGAATAGCCAATCAAGAAATAGAAAAATTTATTCCCAGCAAGTCTATCTAACATCTGATCAATGAACAAGAGTGGAAAGGTCATTTTTAGTGGCCAAATTCAGCTTGCAATAATCCATGCAGATTCTCCACCCCATAGTTGTCCTTGTGGGAACCAATTCATTCTTGTCATAGTGATGACTGTCATCCCCCCTTTCTTCGGCACACATTGTACTGGGATCACCCAACTGCTATCAGATATCGGGTAGATGACATTGGTGTCAAGCCATTTTACTATTTCCTTCTTTACAACCTTCTTCATGGTAGGGTTCAAGCGGCATTGCCTTTTTACTGATCCATTCTTTCCTTCTTCCAGATGAATCTCATGCATGCAATACGAGGGACTGATTCCTCGAATGTCTGCCAAGGTCCATTCTAAGGCTTTTGCATTATTTCTTAGGATCCGTATGAGAGCATCTTCTTTCTCCTTATTCAATGATGCAGAAATAATAACTGGTAACGTGTTGTTACTCCTTAAATAAGCATACTTTAAGTGCACCGGCAACGACTTTAACTCCAACACAGTTGGCTCTTCTAAAGATGGCTTAATGCGTTGCGATGTCCGTTCAGATAACTTGAGTGGTTCAAAATTAGATTCCGCATGAATTGCAGTGCAATCCTCCTCCAACATTGTGCCAATTTCAAAGTCCTCCTCCTCCATTTCCTTCAGGGGTTTGTGCCACTATTCTCTCTGCAATTCTTCGATATATTGGCAGTTCTCTATATCTCCTGGGTACTTCAACGCATTGAGTACGTTGAATTTTACTTCTTGATCATCGACCCGGATTTGAGTACGTTGAATTTTACTTCTTGATCATCGACCCGGATGGTCAACTCTCCTTTCTACACATCGATTAACGCCCGCCCTGTGGCGAGAAATAGGCGTCCTAGGATGATAGGAATTTCTCTATCGGCCTCATAATCCAGTATAACAAAGTCTGCTGGGAAAATAAACTTGTCCACTTGCACGATAACATCTTCTATCTTGCCCTCCAGAAGCTTTATTGATCTATCGGCTAGCTGTAATGTGATCGTGGTTGGCCTTGCTTCGCCGATGTCCAACTTCTTAAAAATTGACAAAAGCATCAAATTTATGCTTACCCCTAAATCACACAGCGCGTTTCCGACCATCTTCCTTCCTATGGTGCAGGGCAATGTAAAAGTCCCAGGATCCTTCATGTTAGTAAGGAGATTGTTTTGAAACAAAGCATTACACTCATATGTTAGTGCAACTGTTTCATTTTCCCCAATCTTTCTCTTGTTTGCGAGAATATCCTTGAGAAATTTCACATAACTCGGCATATGCTCTAATACTTATATCAAGGGAATATTAATGTGTAGCTAGTGAAGAACATCTAGAAACCTCTGAAACTGCTTGTTATCATCTTTCTTTTTCAGCTTGGACGAGAAAGGTGGAGGATCCCGCCGTGTTTCTTACTCACTTTGCTACTTGATGAGGTCTTGTGCTTGCTGTGTGTCATTAGTTGGAGGTTGCGTTGATTGAGAATTCAAGTCTTGAGAGGCTTTATCTTTTGTAGACAATCTTACTTCTGAATTGGGGTCGCTTCCGTTATTCAGTAACTGATCATCATCAACAGTTAAATCTACTGGTGTTATTACCGCATCTGGTTCCTTCAGCATAATAGGGGTTGTCGTTTTACCACTCCGCAATATCACTGCATGGCATTATTCTTTACCTCTTGTCCCCGACACCCCTAAGCTTCCATGCTGCGTACCAGGCTTTTTCTTCTTTAATTCTCTCATAAGCTGATCTATCTGATCTTCTAATTCTTTGAGAGAGTCAACTTGCGGTTGTCTCATTGTCTCGCTCTTTTCAATATAATGCTTTAATGATGTCTCTAGAGACGAGGTACTGCAAGAGGTATCATATGCGAACAGTTGGTCACAATGTGGCGTACCTTGTGAATTACTTGGGTTGCATTCCGGATTAGTGAAGACCGTAGGGTTGCCTCGATCATTTTGATAACTAAATTGATAAAAAGCATGGCCCTCTTGATTGAGATTCTCATCCAAACCAAAAATTGGGTGACCCCCCAACCAGGGTTGTGGTTGTTGCCCAATGCTTCATCATATATAGCATATACGGGTTGTTGATTCCATGGGCAGACGCCTACTGGATATATCTCTTCCTATTGAGTACAATCCATAGCGGTCGTGTGAGTCACCGCATTAACTTGCGTTGTTCCTTGGGAAAGAGTTCTCTGCTGATTAGCCACTGTCTGGAGGAGCGATGTTATTGTGGTCATTTGCTCGACCAATGCGCTCATTGTGTTCGTTTGCACATTGGCCCTTTCTACTTTTTCTAACTCCAGACATCTTACTTCAAGCCCAGTATCAATCTATTCGTCAGAATATCACGATATGCGATCCAGTATGTTCTTTGCTTCCGTATATGACTCATTAATCCTCCCTCTGCGGAGGAGTCGACAACTGCTTGCGTTGATGGATCTAGGCCATTGTAAAAGGTTTCTATCAAAATAATATCAGGAATCCCGATATGTGGACAGTTGTTTACTAACTGCCGGAATCGCACCCAAGCGGTGCTCAGGATTTCATAACCCTTTTGCTCGAAATTCAAAACCTCCCTCTGCCTCTTTGCGTTGACAGACAAAGGGAAGAATCTGTTCATGAACCTATCAACCAACTGCTCCCATCCATGAATTTCGCCTGGCTCTAATGCTTGAGCCCACCTCTTTGCTTCATCTCGCAATGTGTATGGGAATAGATACATTTTAAGACTTTCTTGAGTTACACCAGGCATGGAGAATGCATTACACATGTCTGCAAAATTAGTCAAATGTGCGTGTAGGTCTTCTCCCTGTAATCTTGTCCCACATTCTAAATCATTTGAAGCATGATAGGTTCTATTTCAAAGCTTGCATTCCCCTCAACTAATGGTCTTGAAATCCCTGGTAAAAAGTTATAGAAATCTGGCACTGCATATTCCCTCATAGGGATGTTCTGGTCAGCAGCAAGAAAAACAGGATCTTGTACTGGCAAATCTCTCCATTGGTTTCCAGCAGGTGCCATATTCTCATCAGCCATATTTCTTCACCAATTAATTCAGCCCTAATGAACTCTGCGCGAAGAATACACTTAATCTCTGGGTCCACTTAGAGTTACCAGATCACCTCAGCACTCCTAAGTCGTCAAACTGCTCTCCACGTTGAACAGTCAGTATAAAGAGATCTGTCATGCACATAACATGAAAATATTCAACATTAACTGTTAACCGTTACCCGACAACGACGCCATAAACTTGTAACGGGTTTGGATTGATGATATAAAGTGCTTACACTGATGCAATACTACTTCTAGATATGTGTTAATTATGGGTATTCATGTAGTATGCCATGCGTTGTCACAAGTTTCCTTACAATGGAACCAAGTGTAATTCTACCGCAAGTTTCTCGGTGTGATCCAAGGTCGAACACGGGGAATGGTTTAGGTTATTGTGGTATATTCATGATACATGCGACTAGGTTTTCAATCTTTAAAAGTATGTTTGTATAAGTATATAAATTACAATAAAATAAAGGAAAGCAGTAAAGATGCGATAAAAACATAAAAATATAGTAAACCTAAGCTAGATGATACAAGATACAGACTTCATGTACAAGATGTTAGGATTAAGACTGGCTATGAAAGTTATGCAAAGACATGGAATGCGACGACAAGTCTTATGAACAGAATAGAAAGAGAGACAAATAATACAAACAACGCAAGTTCTTAATTGGATTGAAGGTACAAATAATGTTCCGCTCTTCTCTTGGCGTACACCTCTCAGTGATCGACCGCGCTCCCACATGTCTGTAGTGAAACAGAGACTAACGTAATGAACGTAAGGTTGCTTCCATGTCTAGAAGTACTACTCGCTTTAGTTAATGCATTCTTCTGACCTTCTCTCGATAGATCAGAATGACACCTTCACTTCTGCTCTCACAGGGGAAGATGCCGTCTAGCATGCTTTAGCTAAACGTATTTTATATCTTTAATACAGATTAAGTTTTTAGTGATTCATATTGCTCATCAGGGGATTAAGAAGATATCATGGAGAAAGTGATTGATGGGTGAACGGAAATAGACAGAAAGTGGTGAATGGATTCTATCGAAACATTTAATATTTCTATTAATGGCTTGATACATGGTGTGTGAATGAAGAGATAAAGAAAACATGAAATACATAATGAAAGAGAGATAGACAGATACAAACAACTACCAATGTCTTGGCACAGATTTAATGGAGATCTGCTTGCTGGATAAGATGGATTTGATGGTAGGAAGAGCTTCCCTCTCAGGCTTGCTCTACCGGTAGGAGGGATATTTGCACAAAGCTTCCGATCGGGTGTATGGCAGATTGGATCTAAGATTCACCTCTCGGCCTTATCTCGTTTTCTTCCCGGATTTCTTCTCTTAAGCACTCAGCTCAGCCTTTTCTCTACAGTCTAGCAGCATTTAGCCCCGTATCAAGTAGCATCCCTTTTCTCTGAAATCAATGGGGTATTTATAGGTGCAGATCTTTGACTCCGGCCTTGTGGTCCCCCTTCATGGTTATGGTAATTCCGAAGATGGAGGGATATTATTCCTTCTGTTATGCAATCAGACCGTCAATTCTGCACAACTGTTAGTTGTACACGTGTCTCAATCCTCTGCTCTTGCGTTGCTCAGCTGCATTTTTCGATCATAGGTTCGCATGCGATGTTTGTTTTTATTACCACATGCGATTGAAGCACAGCTCTTGGATCGACTGTCGCATTACGCCGTCATTGCTGTAATCCTCTCTTCATTGTTGATTGATGGGTGCAATGTGACAGAGATGCGTTGATTAGTCTCTCGTGAGCCTTGAGAGCAAGCGGTGACTTGGTCTCCTGCAAAACAGAGTAAAGTTCAACTTGTCTTCCATCTTCTTGGTGTTAGTGGGTGTAATCGCAAACATTTATAATTATTACAATACTAGGCTAACTTTCATACAATTGGTGCATAATTACTAACTTTTGGCTGCAATATCTAGATAAGGTGGCATAAATAACTTGTATTTCTACAAGTTATCACATACTACCTATCCAATAGAGTTCAAGCATGGATCACACCAGGACTACTTTTAAAGTTCCACTACATCTTTGTTCGAGACCTGAGGATTAATATACCAACATGGCTAAGCTAGGGACATGACTTTGATATCACTTATTATGGACAACTTTAGGTATAAGCTCTCGTGCCTTATAAAATATCACATATTTTATAGCTTAGACAATATCTCAAATTACCATAAAGTTTAACAAGCTTCCTAGGTAATAAATTTGCAAATTTTTCATACTACCAACAAATAATGTTATATGGTCAAACTGAATTAAAAGTAATAATTACTACTTTTCAACTCCAAGAAAATTAATGGCCAAACATAATATTCTTTTTAACATGAATCATACATAAACTTTGTCAAAAGTAACCCATATAGCATTATTTAGATTAGATCACAATAGCATCCAATTTGAGGTAATCCAGTTTATTGCTCATGAGATATTCAAACATGTACTAAACAAATATATATTGACTATCATACTATAAAATAGCAATTAAATAAGATTGCTAAATTCTTATATGCATAACACATCAAATTAAAATGTTATTGAACTTAAAATTATAGGCACCACAACCTATGTAAAGTTCATTAAAAAATAGCTAGAGAAAGCTCGACCATTTAGGTTATATTTGTGGAACAAATTACCTATCAAAATATCTTCTACTTCACAAACTATCAATCACATGCATATATGACAAATCAACATAAATCAATCCACCAATCAAAAGAGTTGTAAATCAATATGTTGAGTTGTCTTCCCGAATTTCTCAAATCATGCCAACAAATCATTTTGAAATAAGTGCATAATTATCTGGTCATTATTTTCTTAATTTATTTGTACAAAATAGAGATTCAAAATATTATCTCTCAAAATTTCTTCCAAAACAAGCGATTCAATCATCAAGAAAAAAGTAGACCAACAAATCTAAAAATTGATTTTACTAAAGAAATTAACTTCTTTCAATTTTTTTAAATTTTACTTCTCAATTTGATATTTCACACACGCACGCGCATGCACAAAAAAACAAAAGAAAAAAATCACACAGACAGAAAATTGCAAGATATATAATTTAAAAAATAAATGACAAAATTTACCCAAACTTAGTAAGACCCACAATGTTCATATAAATTGGACATTTTTTTAAGATCACATAGATTGAACATACAATTTATGTGTTATAATTTTTTAAAAATATATATATAAATGTTACAACCTTTACCTTAAATTGAATTATATGTTGCAATTTTCATATTCCTAGTATGATTTTGTTATAAACTTTGTAAAATTAATAATAATAAAAATAAATAAATATCATCACATGCAATTGGTTTTCTTTTTAAGGCATCCAAATACGTGTTTTAAGATTCTCCAATAATATAAGGATGAAATTTGCAATAGATATGTGAGGTTGAAACTCTATGCTAAACAAAAATAAAATAAAATGAAATCCAATCAACCTAAACTCAAACTTCAAAACTCTGTTAAACAAATCATCACCCCAAACACATACTCTATGAACCATACAAACTTCTAAAAACCCAAACTAAAATACTTTACAATCCAAACATAAATCATTCAACTCCATAAATTATTATAATTTCATATTATAATAATCACAAATTATTATAACTATCTTACGTCCAAAACAACCACAAACGATCATTAACTTATTTAACAGAGGTTGGAACTAATTAGTCCGAGAATACCAACAATTGGGACCAATCAAGCTTACATTAAATAGATCTAAGTTACAAAAACATTCGTTACAAAACTATAAGGGGAACAAGCAAGCATCATTAACTTGCAAGTTCAAACAATGGGTATGATCGAGATTGAGCAACAAAATTGGATCATGCATGTACAACATACGACACCTATTTTCCTGCCAGTCAAGTCCAACGAATGCAATTAGCCGATACTGATCTTTTGGCTCATGTGTTGCAGCTGGGACTGAGCCACCAAATCTGACTGCAAAATACATACAAAACCCAGCCATGGAAGATTAATATACAACAATGTGGAGTGATGAGAATTACTTGAAGAATGTGAATTACAGGATGCTTGTCCTCTAAGCTCCTGTAGACTCTCCAGGTCCCTCTGTATTATTATCGTCTAGACAGTCATCTTTGGAGTAAGCTCTCTTCCAGGAACCTTCACTAAGATCAGCTGATCATCAATTACATTCTCTTGCTCATCGTGCAATTGCTTCTGTAATTTGTTTCCAGACAGTTATTTTATAAAGATTGTACCTCTTTAATTTAATAAGGTAAATTTGTCTGAACTAAAACTATGTAGACAACTAATACAAAAAGCACAAACCTGAATGTCGGTACCTATCCTTTCAGTATTTCCACCTTTCTTGATATCAGTGACAGCGTCTCTAAGTTGTTTCTTAGCTTTGAGCCGAACTAATCGTCGTTCAGCACGTTGTTCGGCAGTAACATCAAAATGACATGCCACACAAAGGGTCCTCATATTCTCTAGCCTGCATTCACCTTCAGTGGTAAACATAACTCAGGTTAATCAGTCGAATTCAGTTTCTAGTAAAAAGACCAAATAGAAAGCTAGATTATTGCAAACTATTTGGCGATTCAAATGGTTTGGTCAACGTAAAACTATAGAATCCTGAAATTATTCCTGGGCTTGAAACAAGGTAGACAATCAAGATAGTCTGCAGCACGACGATGAAACACCTGGGGGCCCAAGTTAGTTATTAAGGGTTATGTTCTATGAGTAGAATTCTCGCCCTTAAAAATCCATCTCTGTACTCTTCTATGGAATGAATGACCTCTTCATGATAATGATATTTTGCTTTCTAATAAAAATAATTGGATTGACATACGTCCTCTCATTTCTATTTTCCCTCGCCTCTTTAGTCTCACTGGAGTTCAAAATAGTATCAACGCTTCTTATTTCTACATGCATATATTTCAATTCTAGGAATGCAACTACAATAAGAAGACACAGGTATCTCACTCTTCGTCGTTAACTGCAAATATCCATGGGGTTATATTAAATCATAGAGCTGAAATTAGAAGATGATTGCATTTGGACCCTCTCTGAGTATTATTATCCATAATGTTCTGGTCACTTTGACTACAGATATTGAGATCTTTAATCAGTAGCTTGGAGATGAGCATGTTGGGAATTATCCCATGCATATAAGCTTGAAACTTAAAACAAAAGCGTACATGCTATAACTAATACATAAATTTCAAGGTAGAATGTTCCATACCTCCACCTCGGTAAACAGGAACAATGTGGTCAGCATGCCATGCGCTGCCCTCAGTTAGATTATTAACAATCTTATCGAGCCTTCCAGATGAGAAGAGATAGTATCAGAACTCAGAAAATAGGAACCATTCCTTATTCACTGAATACTCGTCTACCCAAGTATTTGAAACTGTGGACACTCACAATTTACCAAAGGCAAACATATTCACTAATGTACTGACAAGGAAAGGAAAGTATATAATGCAACGTCGCCTATGCAAACCAACATCAATACTCCACTTAATTGAAAGACTTACAATTTTTTCCGCCTTGCCAAATTAGGTGCTACTTTTTCAATATAATCACGCCGCATGTCCAAGGTCAATGGTCTTATATGCTTTATGAGCTTATGACAGTCCAAATGACAATTTGAGCAGACACCACGCTCCATTCGAAATAGTTCCTGGTATTTTAAGCGTTTTTACATTAACAGATATGGCCAAACAATAATCATAAAAATACCAAGGAAAATGGAAAACGGAGAGTAAAATATAAACTAAATGCTCCCATTTTACATGTATCCATGTAAAGAAATGTCGATGGAAGCATGATTGTGAATATTCGGAGTTGGGGGGGAAAAAACTCATGATGAAAGTCGGACTTTAAAAAATTATGACCCACCTTCCTTTCGTCGCTTCAATTCATAAAAAAGAAAAGAAAAGTTTCAAACATGCTTGAGGAAATTACAAATCATTATTTTTTAAGAGCAATCTGTTGTCGAGCCTCAACTCTAACTGATAAATTTTTTTATAAAAAAAAAAGGTTCGCTAAATCATCATTTGGAAAGTTTAACAAGATAAAAAAGAACTCTTATAACATATATCTTATTTGTTATTATCAGTCAAATGACCTAACATAAGGGTTCTTGTGCATGCTGGTATAACAGAGGCTTAAGATGTTGTCAGGCTTCAACACACACGGCTTGCACAAACACTTGTCTAACATTTGGTCCGCATGCCAACCAACATTCTACTCCACTACTACATACATATGTTAAACTGCATAACATTGATGGAAAAAACGTAAATAATTGATATTCTCACCCGGCGGAGGGATGTGGTACTGATCCTAATGCGGTATTCTTCATAACAGCCAAGATTACAGAAAAGATCTTCGAAATATTCAGGTGTCTTCGCATTGATGCCCCTGAAAGTCAAGGAAACAACTGAAATTCGATCAAAGAATTTTAAACGTACGAAAATAAAGAAATGAACTTACTGGCATGGAGCTTGACACAGTTTACAAAGAGGTTCATCAGTCAGTGTCCAACCCTGAGCATACTCTTTCTTTCTTTTCCCAGAGCCACAGCATAATAGGACCAGTTTCCACACAGCAGAAGACGGTAATGGCTTGCTAATGTCATCGAGTGGTGTTGTGCGCCGCAAACTTTTACCCTTCAACACTCCCTGCACAGAAAGATGCAATCATCAGTGTTGATATTATGGAGATACTTACTGGTTAGCTATAGTGTATACGAAAAAAAAAAATCCAATAAATCAATAGTATCACAAGTCTGCAAGAACAATTAAATCAAGGGTAAAGATTCGGCACCTCAATATACTCACTGTATCACAAGTCCACACGAGCAATGGAAAAGGTATAAATGATAAATTAACTCTAAATTTGTATAGAATAAAATATTTATATTCTAATAAATCAATAATAAGATACTGAGCCTCCTACCGGAGAAAAGCTCAATACATAAAAGGATATAAACAGAATAAGAATATAACCAATATATGATTAACATATTTGTAACCAATATATGGAGTAGCTTATATAAGCTGGCCAGACTACATGAAAGGGAGTAGGCATACATTGAACTCATCTTGACCCAGGAAAAATCTTACTAAAATTATATTCAACATACAGCAGCGTTGTGGTTGATGTTTTCCTTCAAGTAGCACAGCTCAATATCTAAAGGAAGTTGCAGTGGCTTTCCATGTAACTTTCTTTGCTCAATCGGTCTCAACTTATGCCATTCACTGAGAAATTCTTGAAGAGCGTGTTTGTAAAGTGTAACGTTCAAATTGAAATCTGTTTTTTCACTATTATCGACAGAATAGTTTATCAATTCAACTTCTTCTGGTCGGAAATTCAGAAAAAGTGGCCTTGGTCGTAAGTCTATCCCAGGAATGCATGTATACAAGTGCACTCTTCCTGTATACTGACTAACCTGAAAATGAAGGTAGATCATTTTGCTATCAGTTGCCTACGCAACATCCAATGCCTAAAAAATAAACAACGGAAGTAGCTAATTGATTGAATACAACTACTCCTGTCAAACTATTAAATGGCACGCTGAAATTTTTTTATCTGAGGACATAACTATGTCCAGTTTAAGTTGAACGATCAACCATCATGAACAGGACATTGACTACATCAAAGAGAACAATACAAATCAACAACTAGAATGAACTTTATAAAGGAACTAAGAGATAAGAATTCAGGAAATCAAGCATAATAGTATGTCCTTGTCAGCTAAGTTTGGTCCGTTTGAGAAGAATACAAACAATGATGTAGCTTGTGTGTAGCTTTTGGCTCTTTTATTTTCTTTAGAATTCTCTTAAGCATACACGGGTTCTTTTAAGTTTTATAACATTTGTAAAGTTAGTATGGTAACTCTGTTTTAGCATTAAGTTGTAATTTGGCTAAGTATATAAACCGAACCTTACTCGTTAATGAATAGATTCAAGATTGAAGTAATTTTTCAAAGTTTAATTCTCTCCCAACTTGGCTTCATCAACCAACCTATGGTTTAATGCAACTAAACAATCTCTTCCAAGGCACTTCGGGAGAAGCTTAAAATATTTTAAACCATGATTGCCATCCTAGAGTTCATGATTTCATTCTTCCTTCAACAATTTTAATCTTAAGTCGTCTTATCCCCTTTATAATCTTCCTTGCTACGGTTTGACTTTCGTCCACCACTTTTGTAAAATATCATTATTCACACTATTGATGAGATATTTGTTAACTATAAGAGAGAGAGAGGAAAGAAAAATCTAATCTTACCATCGTTTCCATAATCAAAGATAAGAGAGCGACCGTGGTATCTTCGAATAGGAAACTTTTCTTAATGGAACTTCTAAGTCCTAATGAAAGAGAGTACAGATCCCCTTTCTTTGGAAAGGAATTTTTATGGTTATATATCGACAAAGTTTTGTGCGGAGTAATCAACATGAAGAACAAAATTTGAGCAGTTTCACTTACTGAAAAGAACATCCCATTCTAGGTTATCAAAAGAAGAATCAATCAATAAACAGAACCAAAGTACCTCAAACCGCAGAACATGAACATGGTTCAAGGAATTTTTTTCAGGCTCAATGATCAGATGGGGTTCACCATTATCAACCTTCGATACACCAGAGCCTAACTTTTCTTCCTGCATTTCATTAACACCTGGAGAGTGAAGATGACATATACAAGTGTCTTGAATATTCTTATCAATATTCTACCTGCTGCGCTTGATCATTCTCTCCACTTTGCTGATCCAATTGAGGACAGGAAGCTCTTTCAGGACTTCTGGTGTCAACTTCAATGACATTCTCTTCCAATTTTCCCATTGAGAGCAAATCTTTGTTTAGTTGCACAGATAACATTTCACCCTGTACTAAGAAGTATATTTAAATAATTAAATTTATATCTCGGAAACACAAAACACTGCAATAGAAGCTGAACTGAATATTCAAAATATGTGTTGAAATTTTGAAATTGAAACATGCAACTAGGAAGCTTTTTCCTTTTACGCTATGATAAATTACCTTAAAAGCTATTTGATCTACTTGAGTTGTATTGTCGATGCCATCATTTTGACCAGATGGATAATCAGTCTTAGCATTTAAATCATCTTTTACTTCAGCCACCAAAGAGACATGGCCTTGAGATCTCGTTCCTTTTGAGGAGAGTTCAATGCTTGTTGCTGAGTTCATATCACTCTCAGAATTTCTACCACTTCTGCCACATGCTTCTAGATAAGAAACACGTTCTACCTGTCCATAATCATAAAATGAAATTCCATAGCACATTATGATTTAGTGATCAAATATTCTGATTGCACAAAATATAATAAATGAACAAAACCAAGAAAATGGGTACATTCTACACTCTTTTTCTTCATTTTTTTTAAGTTGTGAAATTATTTCATTGAATTGAAGGTAACAAAATAACAGGAGGGAGCCAAGGGAGTTGAGTAAACACTGTCCAAGTGGCTTGTATAAACATGTTAAAGTAATTACAATAAAGGAAGATGTAAAAATAAAGCAGAAAATAAAATAGAATTGCCTAGGATGGCATCCATGAAATACTTCAATATAAAAATATCAAGACACTGGCGAAGCTACATACTACTAAAAGCTCTTAACAAAAGACTTGAATAATAGGTTCTCTAAGAGCCCTTGTCATATAAACAACCCTTCCGCAGCTGACCAGTGACCACACTTTCTACATGGTTGCCTTTATGTGATAGGATGCAAATCTCAGCGAGAAATTAATTTCTCAAGAAGGTTGAGAAAAGGAAATTCAAAACATATATATAAAACATGATTCATCATATGAAGTAAGGAAATAACAATGTTTACCGCAATTTCTTGAATTGCATCATATTTTCCATCAGTGGTCGAGGTAATGCGGCGCAAACTCTTGTTCAAGTTCTGCCAATGAGACTCATCTAACGTATCCTGTGTAACATAAAATAATCAGCAAAAAACAGCCCAAAAAATTCTCAGGGAGAATCTTAACACATTTGTAAGCATAATGAAAACCTTGGCACAGAAAATGTATATGTTGACTGCCTTGGTCTGCCCTCGCCGGTGAGCTCTATCCTCAGCCTTCAGGTCAAGCAAAACATGCATGTCATGAATAGTAGAGGGTTCATACCTTATCTCCATTCTCCTATACATAAATTTCAAGTAGTTGAACAGAGACTCAAAAGTACTCTGACGTGTTTGTCTTCTCCTTCTAGAGGGTTCATACCTTATCTCCCTTCTCCTAGTACTTTCTAATGCTTAATTTATATGGTTACTTACGTTATCAAAATAACATTTCCCAAAGACAGGAATATAAAAATGAGTTTGATGAAGGTAATTTTTTTTTTTTAACAAATTTTTAAGTAGAAGGATAAGTATGCAGACCTGAAGCATCAACGAAGGTGACTGAGGTAATTCCAAAAACACAACATTTTGTGCCGAAGAGAAATCAAGTCCAACTCCACCAGCAGTAATACCTATTATAGCAATTTTAACCTGATGCATGGAGAAAATTATTGTGGCCAATATGAGCGGCATAGCTAACCATGTGGATGTACAATTTATCCATGCTATGATAACACCACAGTCTATTGAAGATGCAACTGGCTTCTTTTGGATAGTAAAACCAACCTTTAATCAAGATAAAGATCAGTGAAAGTACAAATTGTGGGGGCTACTTAATTTGTTTTGACGTTTTATTTTTTCAAAAAGAAATAAGTAATATATTTTCTAAGAACCTATCTTTTCATTTGTTTAATTTTTCATATCTAGTTATATTGAAAATAGGGTTATTAACCTAGGGGCATTTATGTAATTGTGTAAGACCCCTAGGGTTTCTTACTATCTATTTATTCAGTGTGTCCCTGTGTATTTAGTGTATCAAATTTAAAACTGAATAAGAAAGTCTTTATATCGTGGTTTTTCTCCCTGTACTAGGTTTCCACGTAACCTTCTTGTTCTTCTCTTCTCTATTTTTTATTTTTTAACATGGTATCAGAGCGTGGTGACGAAACCCTAGCCGTTATGGAAGAGAATCAACCCCAATCTTCTTCTGCTAATAGATCTTCGAGTTTTGACATGAAAACGGCGATCCGAGCAGCTGTAAAAGAATGTTTTCAGGATGCCCTACCGGAGTTAATTTTTGTTGTCCAATTGCAATCATCAGAAAGTCGACATCAGTGGGAACCATCACATCAGATTACATCGATCGAGTCTCTCCACGCAGAAACGAGCCGAGGCCGCGAAGAACAGACGACCTACGATCGGAGCCATCACGATTAGGGCAGATTCGGCAGCCTCGGACACGAAGAGCAGGCTGGCCGCGAAGAACAAATGACCTTCGATCAAAGCCATCACGATCAGGGCCGAATCGAGAGCATCGAACGCGAGGAGCAGGTTTATCGGTCCGATCTGAACAAGGTTGGTACCGGTCTGGAGCAAACCGGGCTGTTCTGGGTTGAATCAGGGCAGACCGGCGATGGAGCAACCCACGTTTTTTATTTCCGCTCCAACCCGAGGGTCTTTGCTCGACCCGATAGTTCTTCCGCAGCCCGAGTTTTTGCACCGTTGTCTCACAATCCTGCTTCCTTCACAGCCCGACCCAAGTTCTTCCTTCACGGCCCGACCCGATGGTCCTTCCATGGTCAATAGCCAAGGTCTTGACCAGCTCGAGCGACCAGCACCTGTTCCAACCACTTGTAGTTCAACTCGTTATCCAGACAATGTGAGACAATGGTTGGCTTACCTACAACAGCAGATTTCTGATTTGGATACGATGTTCGGTGCAAATCCTCAACCAGTTTATTCAAAAAATCCTGTAAACTCATTACCTATTGTGCCTAATGTTTTCCTACTTATCTGGTTCGATGGGTAATTCTGCAGGATTTATCGTAGGGGAAGAATTAAATGGCCAGAACTATTTTTCCTGGTCCCAATCAATCCGGATGGCCTTGGACGGGCGTCACAAATTTGGATATTTGATAGGGGAAATTCCAAAACCGGCACCAAGTGATCCACAAGAACGAATTTGGAAAGAGGAAGATTCGTTGTTATGGTCTGTTTTGGTGAATAGTATAGAACCCCAGATAGGAAGACCACTACTATATGCTGCTGCAACAGCCAAGGATATTTGGGAGGCAGCGCAAGATCTATATTCTAAAAGACAGAATGCCTCTCGGCTATATACACTCCACAAACAGGTCCATAAATGTAAACAAGGGTCCATGGATGTTACTTCTTATATTAACAAACTGTTAATGCTGTGGCAGGAAATGGACTTGTGTAGAGAGATTGTCTAGAATTGTCCACAGGATGGGGCCCAATATTTGAAGATTGAGGAAGCAGATCGTGTTTATGTGTTTTTGGCTGGATTAAACCCAAAGTTTGATGGTGTCCATAGTCGGATATTGGGTCAGCGCCTGACTCCTTCACTTAGAGAAGTCTGTTATGAAATACGGCTGGAAGAGGATCGGTCGTGTGCCATGAATAATACCATTCCTATTACTGATGCAGCCGCCTTCGTCGCCAAGCCGTCCGGTACTGATGGTGATAAAAAACCTCCACCTGTTTGTGAACATTGTAAGAAGCTGTGGCATACAAAGGACGCTGTCTCTTATACACATCTAGATGTGTATAAGAGACAGGTATGAAGCTGTGGCATACAAAGGACCAATGTTGGAAATTACACGGGAAGCCCCCAAATAGCAGGCGACGACAGTCTCATGACAAATCTAATACTAGTCGTGCCCTGGTAAGTGACTCAGTAGATGAACCAACTCAAAAGCAATCTTCTGGTGACAGTAAACATAGCTCGAGTACGGTTAGGGTGAGTGCAATTGCACAGTCAGGTAATTTCCCTTCTTTTGGCCTGATTAATATAAATGGTAAAAAACCATGAATTGTGGATTCAGGGGCTACTGATCACCTTACACGTTCCTAAGAGTTATTTATGTCATATAACCCAAGTGCTGGTAATGAGTGTATTCGAATTGCAGACGGGTCTTTTGCCCCTGTTGCAGGAAAGGGCAATATCTCTCCGTTTAATAGTTTAATTCTACGTGATACCTTACATGTGCCTAAAATATCGTATAATTTGTTATCTGTCAGTAAAATAACAAGAGATTTGAAGTGTAAGGCGATTTTTTCACCAGATTCCGTTTTGTTTCAAGATCTGAAATCGGGGATGACGATTGGCACTGCCCGGCACGATAGGGGACTATACTTCCTTTCTGACGAAGCTTCCTCTAAGAATGATCACCAATCTGGGTTTATGTCTTTAAATTTCTCTGTTTCTGAACATGATGTTATGTTATGGCATTTTTGCTTAGGACATCCGAATTTTCAATATATGAAGTATTTATTTCCTCATTTATTTCGTAATGCTAGTACTTCTTCTTTTAATTGTGATGTGTGTATTCGTGCCAAGCAACATCGGGTTTCTTTTCGTTTTCAACCTTACAAACCCTCGAGTCCATTTTCTCTTGTTCATAGTGATGTATGGGATCCCTCACCGGTTACTACTTCTACTGGTAAACGGTGGTTTGTCACATTTATAGATGATCACACCCGTCTCACCTAAATTTTCCTTCTTACTGATAAATCTGAAGTGTCCTCTGTTTTTCCAACAGTTTTACAAGCAGACTCATACTTGGTCTTTCCAAGCAGACCAGGCCTACAATAGATACACAATTGGCAAATGAACTTCTGACATAATCGATTATTATAAATAGAAAAAGTCATCCAATTCAGATCTAAGATGTAAAGGTTGAAGAGAACTTGCCATAGCATGTCTATCTGATGAAAAATATCATATGGCCTAAGATCACCTAGGAAAATTGGAAGTGAGATGTTATAATGAATGGAAATTAAAATGGAAAACACAACATATAACATGATAGACATGTCTTCAGTGAGAAAAGACATTATTCTCAAAAGACCATAAAAGAATTCAATTGAGAAAGCCACAGTGCAACCTTGATAAAGAAGGAGTTCCAGATAGAAGAATAATATGCTGCATCTTTGTTGCTAAATCAAGAACAGCCTTTATCTGTGCAAAAACACAAGAGGTTACAACACATTTCCCTATGCAAGCTTATTAATCCTTTTTCTTAAACTAAAAACCAGGATATATGATAAATGAAAACACAAAAAAGAGGAACACACACACACACACATAAAAAATTTCAAGGCAAAGGAACCTGCTTCAAGCCTGTAACAAAACTAGGCAATTACAAGAAATTGACTCCAATTAGTATAAATCAAAACAACGAGAAAATATAGGTAATTTCTATGTGCAACACCCAACGGAAGGAAGTGAGCCACAATTCAAATATCCTCCAAGACCCTACCCTTGAAGGTTGTCTTGTTTCTTTCTAATGAAGCATAGTAATCCGTATTGCATGTATTTTCGGGTGACAGTAGAATGTCACTTCCAAATCTAAAGCAAAGATACTATACAACACACAGTGATTACACTAACTACATAATCATAATGATGTACATTGTATGGCAGAATGATCTGTGTCCATTCTACTTTTTAAAATAAAGAATAATTGGACATTTTTTTAAAAGACAAAATTACAAGTCTGGAAGAAGGGAAGAAATTCCCAATCTAAAAGAAAATAAGTGAAGACCCAAAAATGCTAAAAGAAAAAGAAAATCGCCGTCAAGAAGTATGTGTGCAACAATAATATACAAATACTCAAATTTTTTCAAAAAGCGTTAGAAATGTGGTTCAAACAGTATTGATCAAGAATTGAAGGAACCACAATTCAAATATCCTCCAAGATCCGTCTACACCCTTGAAGGTTGTCTTGTTTCTTTCTAATGAAGCATAGTAATCTGTATTGCGCGTATTTTCGGGTGACAATAGAATGTCACTTCCAAATCTAAAGCAAATGTACTGTACTACACACAGTGACTACACGAACTACATAATCATAATGATGTACACTGTACGGCAGAATGATCTGTGCCCATTTTACTTTTTAAAATAAAGAATAATCGGACATTTTTAAAAGACAAAATTACATGTCTGGAAGAAGAGAAGAATCCCCAATCTAAAACAAAAAATAAGTGAAGACCCAAAAATGCTAAAAGAAAAAGAAAATCGCCTTCAAGAAGTATGTCTGCAACAATAATATACAAATACTCAACTTTTTTCAAAAACCATTAGAAACATGGTTCAAATTGACAGTATTGATCAAGAATGGAAGGGGCTCAATACAAAGTCATGAAGATCACCTTCAAGTAAGAATGTGCTCAGTAATATAGCATCACAACGTTGAAGACAAATGGTTCTATATAGTGATCCTCCTATCCTGAGCCAAAGGAAGAGGACTAACTTGACATAATTGGAATACTAAAAAGTAAATATATGATATTTTTTTAAATAAGTACATTTCCAGAAACATATCAAAACACTAGAGTAAAATTAATATGATTTTTCTTCTACTTCTTCTGTTTCTTTTTATTAAATAAAACTAAAGCAACCACTTTTATTGAGGAAGAAGACAAAAAAAATGCAGGGGCGTTCAAAAGATCGAGCCGACAAAAAGAGAGTCCAACAAAAAGAAGGGCTCCTCCAATCAAGAAAAAAAAAAAAAAAAAAACTTACACACACACTTTAGAGTCAAAGCCCAAAAAGAAACGTGAAATAAAATGGATCATGCATTGCAAGGATCCCTTTTCAACTCTCCAAAAACTCTATTATTCCTTTCTCCCCAAAGATTCCATAATGAAAGCACACACCCTAGCAAGCCACAAGAAGCTGTCCTTCTCACCAAAAAACAGATGGAGGAGGAACTCCTCAATCAAAATAATAATATCCCTTCGGCATGCAAACACAAAATTGTACGTCATTGAAATAAAGAAAGGAAGAAGAAGAAAAATGAAAACCCTAGATCAGAGAGAAAAAACCACGATAGTAGAGATATTATTATTTCACACCCTGAATCATCACAGATACATCGTATAAATAGATCAAGGCAAATCCTAAAATAGTAAAGAAAAGTAAAAAGACTAAACCACCCTTAAGGCAAATACAACATTTTCAACACTCCCCCTCAAGTTGAGGCGTATATGTCAATAAGACCAACTTGCTAACATACGTATCGAAGTTTTGCTTTGGTAACCCTTTGGTGAGAATGTCGGCAATTTGTTGACTAGAAGGGATGTAGGGAATGCCAATACTGCTGTTATCTAGCCTTTCTTTAATGAAGTGTCTATCGATCTCCATGTATTTAGTTCTATCATGCTGCACAGGGTTGTTGGCTATACTTATAACTGCCTAGTTATCACAATAGAGCTTCATAGGAATGTCATTGTCTTGATAAAGATCAGACAAGATCTTTTTTAACCATATCTCTTCACAAATTCCTAGGCTCATAGCCCTATATTCTGCTTCAGCACTACTTCTAGTAACCACTCTCTGTTTCTTACTTCGCCAGGTCACGAGATTTCCCCATACAAAAGTACAATATCCTAACGTTGATTTTCTATCAATAACAGAACCTGCCCAATCGAAATCAGTGTAAGCCTCAATGCATCGTTTGTCATGTTTGCCGAATATTAAGCCCTTTCCTGGAGTAGACTTCAAATATCTTAGGATTCGAATAACAGCCTCCATATGTCTTTTGTAAGGTGCCTGCATAAATTGACTAACCACACTGATAGAATAGGATATATTTGGTCTAGTATGAGACAAGTAAATTAACTTTCCTATCAGACATTGGTACCTTTCTTTATTAACAAGAATTTCGTCAGTTGAGTCTCCTAGCCTAGCGTTGGCTTCAACATAGGTGTCAATAAGTATACAACCAGTCATGCCTTTTTCTTTCAACAAATCAAGGGTATATTTTCATTGAGACACAGATATTCCTTCTCTCAATCTTGCCACCTCCATACCAAGGAAGTATCTTAAACTCTCAAGATCTTTAATCTCAAACTCACCTGCCATTCTTTGTTTTAGTCTAGAAATCACAGCGGTATCGTCCCCTGACAACACAATATCATCAACATACACGATCAGGACAGCCACCTTCCCTGATGCAGACCTCTTTGTGAACAAGGTATGATCTGAGTGTCCCTGAGTAAAACCTTGAGACTTAACAAAGGTGGTGAATCTGTCAAACCAAGCTCGTGGCGACTGTTTCAACCCATATAGAGATTTCCTGAGTTTGCAAACTCTAGAGCCAAATTGAGCTTCAAACCCCGGAGGAGGATTCATATAGACCTCTTCCTCTAATTCACCATTCAAGAATGCATTCTTCACATCAAGTTGATAGAGAGGTCAATCCTCGTTAACAGCCACCGAGAGAAGAACTCGAATTGTGTTCAGTTTCGCCATTGGAGAGAAAGTTTCTGAGTAATCAATACCGTACGTCTGAGCAAACTCTTTAGCAACCAACCTCGCTTTGTATCTATCAAGTGTACCATCAGACTTATACTTAATAGTGAACACCCATTTGCACCCAACAATCTTGTGTCCTTTAGGGAGAGTTACAAGATCCCATGTCTTATTTGTCTCAAGAGCTCTCATCTCGTCCATAACCACTGCCTTCCATTCAAGAATTTCCATGGTCACATGCACATTGGTTGGTAACGTCACAGTATCCAGGTGAAGGCTCTAAACCCAGATGACAAGTTACCGTAAGACAAGAAACTATGCGTGGAATACTTAGTACAAGACTTGGTCCCTTTCCGCAATGCAATAGGCATATCAAGAAAGGCACCACATTCCTCTGCTTTACCTGTCTCCTCACTACTACTAGGTCGGTGGTCACACTCATTTACACTTAACAAATCCTCAACCTCCTGAATCTCTCCTGATAACCCATTGCCATCAGCAATCTTGCCATTATCTGGAGCAGTCTCAACAGTTTCACTATTTCCAATTACATCACCTCAACACACTCACCAGTATTATCAAGCACAGAGGTATCACGATCTTGAGCCATTATCTGGACACGTTAGTCTTTTCATTAGTACTCTCCCCCTGAAGAGGACTAACGGGAAAGAAAGGTTTATCCTCAAGGAACGTGACATCCATAGAGACAAAATACTTCCGTGAGGTGGGATGAAAACATTTATACCCTGCTCGTGAAGAGGATACCCGACAAAGACACATTTTTTAGCCCCGGGAGCAAACTTAGTTTGGCGAGGACCATGATTATGGACAAAAGCAGTACAACCAAACACCCGTAGAGGAACATCAGGAATGAGACGTGTGAATAGGTAGGACTCTTTGAAACATTCAAGAGGTGTCTGGAATTTGAGGACTCGAGAGGGCATTCGATTAATAAGATAGGCTACAGTTAAAACAGTGTCTCCCCATAAATACAAGGGGAGAGACGCAGGGAGCATGAGGGACCGGACAACCTCAATGAGGTGACGATTTATCCGTTCAACCATTCCATTCTGTTGAGGAGTATAGGCACACGAGTTTTGTTGGACAATCCCTTTCGAGGTCAGGAACTCACGGAGGGTGTTATTAACAAATTCTCGACCGTTATCACTTCGAAAAATGGCAATCTTGGAATAAACTGCATTTCTACCATAGTATATAATTGGTGGAAAACAAATGCCACTTCTGACTTATCAGTGATAAGGAACACCCATGTAAGACGGGTGTGATCATCAATAAACGTTACAAATCACCGTTTGTCGGACAATGTAGTGATGTTGGAAGGACCCCAGACATTACTATGAACCAAATGGAATGGTTGGGAAGGTTTGTAGGGCTGAAAGAAAAAGAAACACAGGACTGTTTTGCACGTATACACATCTCAAGTTAAAGAGGAAACATCCACACTATGAAATAAATAGGGAAATAAATATTTCATATATTGAAATTATGGGTAACCTAAACGAAATTGTCATAACAAATAATCCTTTTCAAAAGTTGAAAAAGAAGACAACAAACTAGTCCTAGACAAACGCCTAGAGGCAGCATCATCAGAAAGAAAATAGAGGCCCATGTCATGTCGAGCAGTGCCAATCGTCGTCCCCAAGCTCAAGTCCTAAAACAAAGCAGCATTTGGTGAGAAAACAACCTGGCAGTTTAAATCCCTGGTAATTTTACTGATAGATAGCAGGTTGTAGGATATCTTTGGAACATCTAACACATTCTATAAGATCAAACCCTGGAAAGGAGAAAGATGACTTTTCCTGACAACAGAAGCAAAGGACCCATCTGCAATCTGAATCCTTTCATTACCAGCACTAGGAAAATATGAGAGGAATCGATCAGATGAGCCCATCAAGTGATCTGTTGCTCCTGAATCCAGTATCCAAGGGTCCTTTCCCTCAATAAGAAGACTAAGAGAGTGAGGTGTACTTGACTGAGTACTGACCCCAACAATGCCTGGGACATTCTAGTGAGGCACCTGTGGCTGTGATGCTCCATTAGTAGATTCACTCACGAGTGCTTTGCCCGATTTTGACTTATCATTCGGAGGGTGCCGTTTGCCATTTGAGGGCCGACCATGTAGCTTCTAGCACTGATCCTTAGTGTGCCACGGTTTTTTGCAGTGTTCAAATATTGGAGATGATGAAAGTAAAAGAAGAAAAGAAGAAGAATAGCACACACTTGTTTACGTGGAAAACCCTAGAATAGGGAGAAAAAACCACAAGACATAACACTTTTTATTATTCTTTGATAATCTAAGTACAAGAGAGACTGCTCATATAAATAGACTTAGTAAGAAACCCTAGGTGGGGAGTACATGGACTTAAGATTCCAAGACTATATGATAGAACACAGAATCAAGTCACAACTCTTTACACCTAATATGCTACAGTAGAACGGTGTATCTGAAAGAATAAACAGAACCTTGTTGGACATGGTTCGCTCAATGATGAGTTTTACTAAGTTACCCGATTCTTTTTAGAGACATGCATTAGAGACTGCTGTCTATATTTTGAATAACGTTCCCTCTAAAAGTGTTTCAGAAACACCTTATGAGCTATGGAAAGGACGTAAAGGAAGTTTACGTCACTTTAGGATTTGGGGATGCCCGACACACGTGTTGGTGCAAAATCCTAAAAAATTGGAACGTCGTTCAAAACTATGCCTATTTGTAGGTTACCCAAAAGAAACAAAAGGTGGTCTATTTTACGATCCTCAAGAGAATAAGGTATTTTGTATCAACAAATGCCACATTCTTAGAGGAAGACCACACAAGAAGTCATCAACCTCGCAGTAGACTAGCATTGAATGAAATTTCCAAAAACGCTACAGTTAGAACTAGTTCATTCACTACTAAGTAGTAGATAAACTAGTATATCTGGTCAGTCACATCCTTCTCAAGAGTTGAGAAATGCCTCGACGTAGTGGGAGGGTTGTTCATCAGCCTGACCGTTAACTTGGGTTTAACATAAACACAAGTTATCATAACCTGATGACGACATAGAGGATCCATCGACCTATAAACAAACGATGAAAGATGTGGACCCGTGATCAGTGGGTCAAAGCCATGGACCTCGAAATGGAGTCTATGTACTTCAATTTCTATCTGAAAACTTGTAGATCAAGCAAATGAATGTAAACCAATTGGTTGTAAGTGGATCTACAAGAGAAAACGAGACCAAGCCGGTAAGTACAGACTTTTAAGGCTCGATTTATGGCAAAGTACTCCAGCCGCGTCGAGCTCTCCTTCCGCCTCTGTTCGTTCCGCCGCACATCAGTGTTACGTCAATAGTCGAAGCCCAACGCGCGTCAAAGCTCACCTCGTTCGTTTGCACACCAAAAACAGTGTCGATTGTTGTCGATTCGTGGTTGGTTTCGCCTGATCCTACTGTTCGGGGTAAGTTCCGGTTCCCTTTTGGCAGCTCTCTGTCTTTTGGGGTTCTTGGGCCTAATTTGTGATTGGTTTCAGGAACGTGCGGCGGTGAAGGAAGTTCTCAAGCGGAGTAAGGTCTTGTTTTTGAGACAGTGTGGTATCCTAAGGTAAGTGGTTTACTGCTGGTTGCCCTAGGATGTTGTTAGGCCTGCTGAGAAATTTTTATGTCATATGTGAAACTGTGATGAGATCTACTATGGGTTTTGTGCTGAATTTGATGTGTTGAATTTGAAGTATTCTTACTGTGATGAAGTTGGATGTAAGGATTAAGGGGATACTGGTTGAAGCATGAATATAATGTGTTAAGGCCTGATGTATGAGTTATGAGTAGACTGTGAAACAGTTGATTGAAGTATGGGTAACGGTGTTAAAGTTTGATGCTATGTCATGGCCTTGATTGCATGCTTATGTTTAATTATGTACTGGATGTTTGTAAGCTTATGTCCATATGAGATTTTAGTGACTGTTAGTGTACCATTGGGCCATGCACATCACATGTGTGAGCCTTAGGCCCACACCCTATGCTTATGTATGGTGTCCTTTTTGGGATCACCGCTTGTATTTATGTCGTGACCTTTGTGTCACTACTTATGAAAGTGTGCCTTCGAGTTTGCCCCTTATGCCTATGTCTATGCCTATGTTTATGTTGCCCTTATGCATTTTGGGTCCAACGGATAGACTAATAGATCACTGAATGGCCCAATAGTGAGCCGCTTACTGAGTATATTTTTTATACTCACCCTTTTCTTTCCCTATTTTTCAGGTATCACCCTTTTCTTTCCCTATTTTTCAGGTATCACCCTTTTCTTTCCCTATTTTTCAGGTAAGAGTAATGACAGACTGGTGCATGACAAGAGAGATCCGTGACCTGGCCATTAGGACGATTCACTGCTTCCGCATATAGTATTGTGTTTGAAATCTAATTTAGGAGTTAGGCGGTTTCACTTTTATGCAAAATATATCAATTTTATTATTTGACTATTTAGTTTCATTTATTTGTTTTTAGTAGGGTTTAGGGGTACCCTGAATAGTAAATTATTTTATTTTATTTTACTTTAATTTACTTATTATTATTTAATTATGTTTTCCCATCTTTGCTCGTTTGAGCATTATTAAATAAAATCTTGGCTCTTTAATTTGATGATTTAAAAGAAATGGTACGATTGAGCCTATGCATGCATGAAGTAGCGTCCTAGAATGTTGTAGGAAACTAAGATCGTTACATCAATACCGTTCAAATGAACCTATTAAATTAAACGAGAAGAGGGAGTATCAACAAATGAACTCTAGCTTGACAAGATTAGTACACGTTCTAACAGAACGAAGGACATCAAATTTATTTAAAAAAGGAAAGAAAAAAAAGACATACAAGAATACAATACCAAGATGAATATCAGAAGGCAAACAAAATGGAAGCCAACGCTCTAGTTCTTCTGCCCAAGAAAAACGTAAAACAGCAGGGCAAACAACAAGTATTGAACCGTCTTCATCCATGAGGCAGCTAGCAATTGCAATAGCCTGAAGACAACCAAGCGTACAGAGGTCATATATCTACCTTTCTGATAGTGGAGATGGTAGATGTATAAGATGCTTCTTTGCTTGATATCAAAATTTCTAAGATATATGAATGGCCTTCATAAGTAAACAAAATCAATATCATGATTAGGCTATATGCTACACACAATTGCGAGTGTTAATGCAAATAATTACAGCAAGAATGTAAAAGGATGCATGTAAGCACGGAGAAATAAACAAGGAAGATGTGTTTGGCCTTCCCTCGAAATACCTTTCAAAGTTGATTTGTTAGAAAAGATTTATCTATATTTTTTTATCCATGAGTTTTCGAGCTAACTTACATGCTCCTTAACTATTCTCACAGGACAATCGCCTAATCCTATTACATTTGGTCGTTAAGGTAACTCATGGGATATTAGATAAGCATGTGACCACTGTGGCTTGAACTCATTTCCTCTAATTGAGAAAATTTATACGATCCACTATTAAAAGAAATGTAAATAGTTCAGTAAATGGGAAAAGGTATTAGTTTACTTGACAGCATAACAGTTTTAGCAGTTGCTGGGCCAAAACCTTCTACCAATTAACCAAGAAGCACTTTGTCACAACTCGCAACATCATCCAAAAGGCAATATTAGGTTAATGGTTCATCAAATAGCAGAATTATCTTCAGTGGTTCACACACACACACGTAACATACAACACACAACACATGCACGCGCTTGTGCACACACAGAACCAAAAACTTTGAGAGCTAGCAAACACTAACCAAAACTTTGAAAGCACCCACTAACCCCACAAACTTTGAGAGTTAGCACAGAATAAACCAAAATCCAGTGCCCATAACTTCCAGAGAAACCAGAACCACCAACTTTCCACGACCTACCATACCCTGCAAAAATTAATTCAAAGGAATTTGACTCTTCAAAGCCCATATGATTTCTGCAACTTTCTTCTGACTCTTTCTCCAACAAACCATCACCCTCAAATGATGAACCAGACCTTCAAGCATTTGGAACAAGCAAGCCAAACAACATAAACTTGCTCAACAGCAGCCACACTAAATACTTAAGTGAGACTACTTGATAAAATTTCTTTAAATGAAAAGTGAATGTGAATGACTCAATTGGAAACCAGGGACTCAATTCCAATGCCAAGAAGAACTTTCAACAAGTAGAATTATGTAATAGAACAAAGGACGTGGCAGTAGCACCCAACTAGAACTAATAGAAAAACTAGACAGATCTGTCAATGAGAAGCACAGAAGACCATTTATATATAATTTAGTACCTGCAGTGTTTTCCCAAGACCCATTTCATCAGCTATCAAACATCGGCCACCCCTCTGCAAGCCAAATCTTACACCATCAAGTTGGAAAGGTAAAAGTCTATTCAGTAACCGATCCGGTAACTTCTTCATTAATTTGTCGACCTTCTCATCTGAAAGATGCTCAGGCCTGCATGGCATCCATCGCCCTGAACTAAATGAATGCGAGAGTCTCTCAACCACGTTGAATGTTGTCCATGGTATCTCTTCAACATCAATGTCCTTGGAGTTTTTTAAACATTTCAAAATAGAACAATAATCCCTCAGCTTATAAACCAAGGCCTTTCCTCCGCCTATAATTTGTGTGTAGTGAGAATGTGTGACCTGAAAGAATAACAGGCAAATTTCAAGTTTTGAAATGTGATCAAGATGTGTAGTGAAACTGGGTAAAACCCGATAAGCCACGCGATCAAGTAACCAAAAGAACATCCCAGCGAGCTAGACAAATGCAGAGGGAATAAACAGTAAAGGTACTACAAATCACGAGTTCACCCGTTCAGAAGACATTTCAATAAAAAGCGCCTACAAAATCCAAACGGTATCATGTTTTCAGACTGATTTTTTTATCTTCGAGACGCGCAAAACAAAGACGGTGATAAGAAAATTCCAAAATTTCATACACTAGATAAACAGTCGCTCAATATCCTGAAGCAATTTTCCTCTCCCGGGTAAAAGCATCCTTCCACGACTTCCGGCGTGATCGAGAACGAGTCAGGGGAGCAAATTTCCAACCTTACTCGGAACCTTTCAGGCAAATGGGTGTCGTTACCGGTTAAGCTTTTCGATGATTGGATGGTACTGGCAGCATTATGTTCAGTGGAAAGCTTACGACATTTGAAAAGTTCCCATGGGTCCTGGTGTTGTTGGCCATTAGAAGATTTAATCAGTGCTTTGCGTTTGGCTATGGCAGCTAAACGGTTTGCTTCCGCACGCCTTCGTTGCTCTTCGGTGATATCCATAGAGCAATACTGAGAGTGAATTGATTTAGGGTTCGAACGAAGCCGCTGGTGAAGAATGGAGGAAATGGAATTTGAGGGACGAAAGCGGGAAAATGGCATAGATTACTTTTTTTAAAACAAATGAATTTTGTCTTCTACTTATGTTATCATTCGGTGAAATTAACACTCTTAACCTTAAATGTATTTCTCTTCTATTCTCTTCCTTTCGCAATTTTTTTTTTCCTTCTTCATTTTTTCTGACTTCTTTCTTTTTTCTTTTTTTCTGTGTTTTTTGTATCCATTTCTTCTTCCGTTTTTTTACTTTTGTTTTTTTTTCTGTATTTATTTTTCTCTTCTTTTTTTTTTTCATTTTTCTTCCTAGTTCCTTCTCCTTCTCGTTCTCGTTCTTGGTCTTTTTGCATTTTTTTTTTGCATGGAACATCAAACATAGAGTATAGAACATCAGAATATCGAGTATCGAGTATCGAGCATAGAATATCGAAGATCGAGAATTGAGTAACATGTAGCTAGTATATAGCATAGAACCTATAACATAAAGCGTAAAACATCAAGCATAAAGGATTGAGTAGCATGTAACTAGTATTTAGCAAGAGCGTAGAGTGTAGAGCATCAAGTATCAAGAGAACTTATGAATTACAGAGAACTTATGAATCACAGCGTGCAGATGGTTTTTAAGGTCGAATAGGTAAATTCACTGGGTGTTGATGCAAGTAGAATGTCACTTTTCATTCTATTTAAAAAGGTACCCATTTTTCATTTGATCCCAAAAAATGGCCATCCAAACAAAAAACCCACAAAAGCAAACACGGACCACAAACGAATCCAAAAGAATCCACACGCACGTTGTTTGCCGCCTATCATTACACGCCTTGAGTTTTAAAGGAAAATTCGTAAAGGCCCACTAAAGGGACAAGGGCAACAATGAGTCACCAAAGATTACATCCAAAATCCAACCCGAGAAATTGAAGAACCATCTACACCCAACATCTTTCGAAGCGGAATAATAAAAAACTCAAAAAAATTATAACCAGCAAAATACCGAGTTACATGATGAACATCCCTGATACACACAGAGACAAAACGAGGAGATCTTGCAAAAATAACCTGTTAATACCAGCTTTACAATCGACTTCAACACAAAAGAACGAGGAATCCAATGAATATAACCCAAATAGTTTCGATTATATAAAATCTCAAACTGACAGTACCATTAGAGCCACCCACAATGTCAACAGAATCACAAGAACTTCCTTGTGAAGACCTGAAGGAACTTCCTCAGGAAATAGCAATAGGAGTAACAAGAAGTCAAAAAGATAACAGATCAGCTAAAGCATCTAATGAAATAGCTTTGAAGCAACCAAAAATAGAAGTTGCATTATAGATTTCCTAGTAGTTTTCTTGATAGAGCATAGTAGTTCTTTTCAGCTGACATTTCCATTATTGTAGATGGATAAATTGAGAAGAAGGCTTGATGTGGGATTTACCTTGTTTGTGATTAATTAATCTTAACCAGAATTTTTTGCATAATTTCAGCTACATTTTATAACAGTTTTGTCTTAAAAAAATATATGTGTTTAAGAAGACCAAAGTTTAGAATTACTTTAAAAAAATCAAAGATTAATATTCTTATTTATTGAATCAGTACGACAACCTTATTGGAGGTGAATAGAGTTTAATTGAACTAGTTAAAACTTTTTCATAATGTGGACCCAATTAAACAAATTAACAAACTTTTTGTTAACAAGTAATTTAAACAATAAGTTAATGCAAATAAATTCAACCCAAAATAACTAAGAAGTCAATAATACTACTTTAAAACCTTCAAATTGATTCTTATAACAAATTGATAATAAATGTATAAATCTAAAACTACCCATCAAAATATACAAATATGAACAATTAACTTCAAGAACAAATATTACAATTAATTTCACGTAATAAACTATAATAATACATTAATTGCAAAATTAAAGTAGTATAGGAATAGAGAAAATTGACATCGAGAATTTTATAGTGGTTCGACACAACCGGCCTAAATCCACTTCTCAAACTTCTCTTGGGTATGTCACTATGAACTTGATTCTTTCCACAGCTTAGAATCAAAATCGTACAATGTTCTTTTTTTCAGGTGCGAGAACAAACTTGATCCTTTCCACGGTTAAGGATTAAACCGTTACAAGGACTTTTTTTCCGGGATCAAGAGCAACCCTTACAATAGTTTGGAAAAATAATAGCACACTCGACAAGCTCTCTAAAAGATTGGATTTACAAATTTAGCACTGGAAGAATCAATCCTCACAACATAAAATATCTCTCTCAAGAAGAAGATGAAAAGAAGAAAATGGAAGCTTGGAGAGAGAGCAACAATGGCGGCTTAATGAGTTGTGAATGATTGAAAATAATAAAGATTGTTGTCATTATTTAGAGAAAAAGATGAGTTTAAATAGAGAGAAAAAATTGTAGAAAACCACATTTAATTTAGATCATTGGATCTTGGAAATGAAAAATCTGTTGAATTTAAGTGAGAAACATATGAGTACAATAAGCATATTAATAAGTGTTTTTTTTTTCAGCCCAAATTTGAAAATAATTTTGGCAAAATGGGCAAAAAAATTTAAATCAAATTCAAAGTCCATATTTATAGAAAAATGCCATGCAAAAATTGCATGAAATCAATTCATAAAAACCCAACACCTAGAATCCACTATCTAAGTGGGCTTAATGTCTCCACTATAAGCCAACACCTAACCTACTATTTTGTTAGTGGAATTATCCAACAAAAGTTTGGATTTTCCCACTAACTTTAGTCAAAGGGCAAAATAGTCATTTTGNCTAAGTAGGTTTGTCTCCACTATAAGCCAACACCTAGTCCACTATCTTGTTAGTGGAATTATCCAACAAAAGTTTAGATTTTCCCACTAACTTTAGTCAAAGGGCAAAATAGTCATTTTGTCAAAGTCAAACTTTGACCAAAAAGTCAACATTTTGACTTTTTATGATTTTTTTCCGTATTGACTAATTTTGACCTCCCGAGTATGAATCCGCATTCATTTTCTCGAAATTTGAATCACATTTGAATATAAGGTCGGTCAAAGGTTGACTTTTCAAAGTCAAAAGTCAACTCTTTGACTTTTTACATCTTTGATCATTTTCATTATTTCCGAGCTTCCGAATATGAACGTATTCATATTCTTGATATTTAAATCACATTTAAATATTAAAGCTATATCTCTAAACTGAAAACTCGACCACTATATCTAACATATACTTGTCGGTTTCTCTCTCTTCACCTAATTCGAACAATTTGAATTATTCTATCATACTGTTCTAAGTTTATTCCATACGAGCTAGTAGGGGATCCTAATGGACCTATAAATCATGGGCTCCAACGATCCGAGATTAGCTAGTTAAACTCTTTAAACGGAGCTAATCAACATTCGTTAATTAACGGGTCATTCCACTATAGTCTCGTAGTTGCACTCCCCTTACTATAGAAATATTTGTGTCCATTTGATATAACCATGATTAGTAAGTTAATCCTTCACAGGTTGTTCGTAATATCGACTGGGTCATAAAAACCGTTTTACCCCCAATACTACATCTTGTTCCTTAAGTTCTACTGATCCTATAATGAACAATTGGTTTAAGGTCCAACCTATAAACCAAACCCCTCTCGAGCTAAGGAGGGGGTGGGGTCCCTTGTTCAAGACCTGGATTCAGTACTAAAGGGAACAACTTATCTACTATCTCTATAATGGATAGGAGTGAATTCCGTCTTGCACCCTATGTTCCCAACTATCCACCTGACCTTACCCCTGAAATGGGAGACTTATTGGGCCAGCGATAATGAGCTACCCTCACCAATGCAGATCTAAGGATAATTCCAAGTGAACAAGAGTTAATAGTTAGCTCAGAGTTAAGATTAAATTACCTAGGTCATCAATTAACGAAATAGTCAGTTTTATACATAAAACGGCATTTAGAACGTAAAAAGTGACTATTTCATGGTTCAGTCTTATGTAAACTCTTTACATAGGATGCCTCCACTTTCATGTCTCCACATGAACGATTTAGGATCACATCGTTCGTGTACCTAAACTACAAAAATGGGCCGCATCCATAGTGTCCCTAGAATAACCCAACCTTATTCATATACTATAGACCATTTTGGCTATATATTTGAACTTGATCCACATTTATGTCACTACATAAAGTTCAAACTACATAAAATAGCCTCAGGAGCTTAGTTTATTGGATTCAAGATTACAATTTCAGTAACAATTTTATCGAAAAACAAAACAGAATATGTTTATTAATTTACAAACTACGAGTTTTAGGACATAAAATTCAACAAACTTTCACTTGGACTAAAACTCCTAGTGGAGTATCACAATGTTGAATTTAAGTGAAAAACATATGAGTACAATAAACATATAAATACAATAAACTAGGGCATATACCCAAAAATTCTCCCACTTGTCCTAGTTTACAAACTTCGTAAACCTAGACTCTGTAGGTGATCTTCAAACACTTTAGCCGTGATGACCTTTGTAAAAGGATCAATAATGTTTTGCTTAGAAGATATCTGGGTTACTACAACGTCTCCACGATGTACAATCTCCCAGATCAGATGGTATTTACGCTCAATATGCTTGCCGCGCTTGTGGCTTCTTGGTTCTCTTGAATTTGCAACTACATCACTATTATCACAATATAGGGTGATAGGCAGATGCATATTTGGAACGACTTCCAAATCTGTCAAGAATTTCCTCAATCATACTGCTTTCTTTACTGCTTCACATGCAACTACGTATTCAGATCCATTGTGGAGTCCGCAATACAGTTTTACTTCACACTTCTCCACACTAATGCTCCTCCATTCAGAATGAACACTGATCCCGATTTAGATTTTCTTGCATCTTTATCGATTTGAAAATCAGAGTCAGTATATCCAGTAAGGATCAAATCCTTAATACCATACACGAGCATGTAGTTCCTCATTCTCCTAAGATACTTGATGATATTTTTAACGGCAGTCCAATGATCATATCTAGGATTAGACTGATACCTACTGACTATCCCTAATGCGTAGCATATGTCAGGTCTAGTACATAACATTGCATACATCAGGCTCCCTATTGCGGAAGCATAGGGAATGCGTCTCATATCCTCAACCTCTTGAGGTGTCTTAGGACATTGATCCTTTGATAAATGAATTACATATCTCTAAGGTAACAGACCTCTTTTGGAATTCTATATCTTATACCTAGACAACATTTTGTCTATATAAGTTGCTTGAGACATGGCTATTGTTCTGTTCTTGCGGTTACGAATCATCTGAATCCCACAAACATACTGCACATTTCCCAAATCTTTCATTTGGAACTGCGTTGCTAGCCATTTTTTGATGTCAGTTAGGCAACCTACTTCATTCCCAATGAGTAGAATATCGTCAACATATAAAACAAGAACGCTATAGTAGAATTGACGATCTTCTTATAAACACAAGGCTCGTCAACATTCTGTTCAAAGCAATAATATTTGATTGCAGTATCAAATCTTATATTCCAAGATCTAGAAGCTTGTTCCAACCCATAAATGGATTTTTGAAGCTTACAAACCTTTTGTTCTTGACCTTGTGCAATAAACTCCTCTGGTTTAGCCATATAGATACTCTCATCAAGATCGCCGTTTAGAAAGGCTGTCTTGACATCCATCTATCATAAATTCACATAGTGCATAAAAGGTGGCAATGGATAAGAAGTATTCTAATTGACTTAACATGGCAAACGAGAGAGAAAGTTTCTTTATAGTCCACTCTCTCTCTCTGGGTATAACCCTTTGCCATAAGTCGAGCCTTAAAAGTCTGTACTTTACCGGCTTGGTCTCGTTTTCTCTCTGTAGATCCACTTACAACCAATTGTTTTACATCATTTGCTTGATCTACAAGTTTCAGATAGAATTGAAGTACATAGACTCCATTTCGAGGTCCATGGCTTTGACCCACTGATCACGGTCCACATCTTTCATCGTTTTTTATAGGTCGATGGATCCTCTATGTCATCATCAGGTATGATAACTTGTGTTTATGTTAAACCAAGTAACGGTTAGGCTGATGAACAACCCTCCACTACGTCGAGGCATTCTCAACTCTTGAGAAGGATGTGACTGACAGATATAACTAGTTTTATCTACTACTTTAGTAGATGAACTAGTTCTAACTGTAGCGTTTTTGGAAATTTCATTCAATGCTAGTCTACTGCGAGGTTGATGACTTCTTGTATGGTCTTCCTCTAAGAATGTGGCATTTGTTGATACAAATACCTTATTCTCTTGAGGATCGTAAAATATACCACATTTTGTTTCTTTTGGGTAACCTACAAATAGGCATAGTTTTGAACGACGTTCCAATTTTTTAGGATTTTGCACCAACACGTGTGTCGGGCATCCCCAAATCCTAAAGTGACGTAAACTTCCTTTACGTCCTTTCCATAACTCATAAGGTGTTTCTGAAACACTTTTAGAGGGAACGTTATTCAAAATATAGACAGCAGTCTCTAATGCATGTCTCTAAAAAGAATCGGGTAACTTAGTAAAGCTCATCATTGAGCGAACCATGTCCAACAAGGTTCTGTTTATTCTTTCAGATACACCGTTCTACTGTAGCATATTAGGTGTAAAGAGTTGTGACTTGATTCTGTGTTCTATCATATAGTCTTGGAATCTTAAGTCCATGTACTCCCCACCTCGATCTGATCGTAGTGTCTTAATTGTTTTACCCAATTGGTTCTCAACCTCATCTTTATATTCTTTGAACTTTTCAAAAGAATCATACTTGTGATGCATTAGGTAAATATAACCATACCTTGAATAATCATCAATAAAACTGATGAAATATTCATACCCACCTCGAGCTTTGACATTCATCGGTCCACAGAGGTTCGAATGTACGAGCTCTAAGGGTAGTGTGGCTCTAAGACATTTTCCAGTAAAAGATCTCTTAGTCATTTTTCCTTCAAGACAAGACTCACATGGAGGTAAAGAATTGTCTTCTAACTGACTTAAGAGTCCATTCTTAACGAATCTCTCAACCCTTTTGAGATTTATGTGGCCAAGTCTTAGGTGCCATAGATAGGCATTAGAAGAAACTTTTTGTCTTTTATTCTGAGTTTCGGCTGTTCTAAACATCTCAATATTTAAGACAAATTTTGCTTTAGTTGGTCTTAACTAATATAAATTGTTTTCAAGTATAGCAAAACAAATTTGAATACCTTTTCTGAAAATGAACGCTTCATTAACTTCAAAAGATATTTTATACATTTGTTCCAATATATGTGTGATAGATATTAAATTCCGTCTCATTTTAGGAGCATAAACATCTTTAAGTATGATATATCTATCGTTGAAAAACAACTTCAAGTCTCCCACTGCTTCGACCGAGATAACCTCTCCTGTTCCAACCTTGAGGGTGATCTTGCCTTCTTCAAGCTTTTTCCATGAACTAGTTTCCTGAAAAGAGAAGCAAATATGATTAGTGGCTCCTGAATCTAATATCCAGGTTGAGGTATCATACTCCACTAAACATGTTTCAATAACTAGTAAATCATATTTACCTTGTGTTTCTTTCGAGGCAGGGGCCTGAGGACATTCCTCAGTTAAGACAAATCTTAGGTCATCTATTACCAGTGTTGAATTCAGATTTGCTTTCCATGTTGAGTAGTTGTCGCTGTTAAGTTTCAGAAGCTAATAGTTGATCTAAAGAGCTAGTCATGTTGAAAAGAAAAACATATCCTTTTTAGTAAAAAACATTAACATTTTAAATCCAATCAAGTTTAGCAAAAAAAAAAAAAAAAAAAAAAAAACAAATAATGTACCCTTCATTATATATTTTACAACGATATTTTAACAGTTTAGAATAACCTTCACCGAGGGGTGATCGACTATTCCTCCGTTGAACCAAGATTATCTTGACCAGATACTATCACCAGAATAACTATTATTTCTATAGTAACTTAGTTATCGCTACTTTGGTCAAGAATTTACTAACACTTAGTAATTCTTGTAAGTGTGACCCTCCATTTTCAGATCTCAAAGATCGGAATCATTATGCTCCCGAAGTTGGAAAGTGTTCGTTGCTATCGTGATTTGCTCTAGGAGTGTATTGTATAAACTAAATTGGAAGAATAAGTTCTAAGTGTAAGTGATGAGTTTATGCTTTGATGCGTTTAAGTAAATGTAACGCGTTGGGGCGTCAGTTATATGCAACAGAATGCACACAACTTCTTCTAATGACGTTCAAGTCTTCCTAAACCAGACCCAAGTATAAATCTAATTTAGGTTCCTGGTAAGTCCAGGGTCGAACTCAGGGATTCAATTAACCAAACGCAGACCTTGCGTTGTATCTACTATAGGGGTTTTCCTAAATAAATGTGAGAAATGTGTTATTTACACTAAATTGTAAGAAGATACAAAATAATTGAGTGGTGAGTAATGGATCATGCGAAAATGGAGTTTAATATAAGTGAATGCATCGGTCTAAGATGAGTGTACACAACTAGGATGTGATGTGGATGAAATGGGATGATTTGCTTATCTTTCGTTTATGCGTTAGACTTTATTCAACACTTTACTGTATTCAACACTTTTCAATGCGAATAACATGCAAAATATATCTCTAGGGTGCATGCATCTAATACAGAATGCAATAAACACCAGTAAGTCTATCTCTAGATGTACGAGGCGTTCTACTTGAAGCTGGCTTGTTTACTCTCACGAATAATCTAAGCTAAGGATGTTTTCACCAAGTTGTCATGTTGGCTTAAGCATTGAAATGAAGTTTTGCATAAAGTATTAATGCATTCAACATAAACAAGAGACAGACAATGGAAAAATATGATGGATCAAATATATGAATTTTATAAAGAAATAGTGAGTATTTACAAAAGCAATATTTAATCAAATGGAATAAAAGTGATAAATGATAAGAAGAAAACTGAGTCAAGCCAAAGAATACAATCTCTTGTATTTCTTTGGCTCAATCTCGTTGTGTACAATTACTTGTATAGGAAATGGATGAAGTGTCTTTCTCAAGAGTGACTTCTTCCGCTCCCTGACCGGCTGTGGTGGTGGTTCTCAACCCTTCTGATCGTCTGGCACCACAGCACAGCTTCTAAAGAACTAAAATTACAATATACAGAGAGTAAGGATCTTGATAATTTTCCGAACTTCTTAACTTTGGAGGGATTTCATCTATTTATAGGCGTTGGTCACGTCCACTTAGTGAATGGGCAGCATTAAAGTCCATGCCCTGGTTAGCCGCCTGACTCTCGGAAGCTTTTCAGACGCCGCCTACTGCAGGTGCCCATACTTGCAAGTGGTGATGTGACATAATTAGCCTGGATCAATGTATCTTCTCTGCGTTGAACTCCCTCCGACGCATGGCTCATGCATTATAGCTTTTCCTGCGGCACTTGTCTAATGCGTTAGCGTTAATTCTCGCGTTGAAATCCTGTAATACAATGCTTCAGTGCCGCGATATTTAATAATAAAACTTCTTTTGTATGAGTTTGCTAATGTTTGAATAAATCCATGCGTTTTTTCTAAAAATGAGGAGAATTTATCATTAAAAACCTTAGTTGTTCCAACTTAAGAGCAAAAATAACTTGTATTTCTACAAGTTATCAGAAAGACAATAATGAAAACGGACCTGAGAGACTCTATCAATTTCTAGAGTTCGCGGAGTTCCGAATCCTATAATACAGCCCTCCGATTGGTAAGGTCGCTTTAGGGTAGACATGCAGGCGCATTATAGGAATCTCATAGTGCGACCTAATGGAAGAGACCGTAAGATGTGTTGACACACTTCTTTCTCTCACTTACTATGAACAACTTCCCCTATTCACCTTGGTATTGACTCATGCATACACTTTCGGAATGGAGTCCGCTCCCAGGGCGGCCCAAAGGCAAGCATGAATCTCACGGTGTGAACTCTTAAGGACGCTAGAGCTAAAAGTACATTACTTCTCTCCAGCTGAAGTGTTCTAGACGGTTAGGGTATAAAATACTTAGCGATACATTTCGGCTAACTAAACATATCCTAAGTCTAGGTGATTCATTCGAGTATAACTTTTATACTGGATTTTTAACCTATGATGTCTAGGTGATAAACAAATTTTATTACCTCACACCGCTCAGCATGCTCATAAAACTGATTTAACCTAAGTCAAACGCCAGCTCAATCTCCAGGTAATAGGTGTTCTGTGAACCGTCAACTTAAAAACCTTCAACCTTAGTCATCTTATCTGACTTTTTGTCAAGATATTGCCGGGTGAGTTTTTTTGTAACTTTAGTTTTACAAGATATCGACCTATTTTCTATGAAAATTAGGATTGCTCGATGGTTAACCCTAAATGAGCATGTATCTTATCTTTATTATAGATTTTAGAAGTCTAGATTATTTTATAACAATTATAAAATAAATTATAACAATTATAACCCTAGAGCATTCATCTATAACATGCTTCCTTCAATCAAACATAACACTTATATTAAAACTAAGCATGCATAGTATATATTTTATAACACTTATAACATATAACAAATGATGTCACATGCTTTTCCTATGGTGGGGTTTTAAAACTATATGGCATACTATATGCACACATAATCAAACAACATTATACATCACATGCATAATAGATAAACAACACTAAAGTGGACCGATTTTGGCATTAAAAACAAACAAATAACTAATTTATTACAAAAATCAGCAACCAGCTTCCCGGAACTGGCTTCAAACACTTTGAACCATCTGGAACCGCTCAAAATTCACTCGAACCGGCCCAAAAACACCAAAAACCAAGTTGAACTGGTCAAACGGATCGGTCCAGACCGGTCAATACGCGTTGGCGCAGTCAACAGAAGCGCGAGTGGGTTGACGGAAACGGAGCGGGTGGGTCGCGCGAAGCTACTTCGAAGCAGGTCGGGTCGGAGCTGGAGAAGAAACCGGGTTGGAGCGCAAAACGGGTTGGACAGAAACTTTGTCGACAACTGGCGCGCGCGGGCTATCTGAATCGGGTCGGATCTCGGGCGGGGCAGGCGTGTGAGAAATTTGGGTCAGGTCTGAGAGCTTGTCTCGGGTCTGGTGGCCAAATTCGGGTCTGTAAATTTTGCTTCTGTTCTCTCTCCCAGAATCAAGAAATTACAGCTTAATTTCAACTCTAATGACTCCAACAAATTTACAGACATTTTTTCACACATTAGTGCTCATAAACATGTGAGCAATTACCAATTTCCACAAGAAATTTAAAGAAAAACAATGCCAAAATCATAATAAATCCACTTTAGTCCATATTTCATTCAATCTTTGAATAAAAAGGGGAAAAAACACCCACCAAAAGCAATTGAGCATAATTAAAGCATGCTCTGATACCACATGATGGAACACGAGACATACGCCGCAGAAAAGTGATCTAATTACACTCTAATTGCTTTTAATTTAAAGGAAAATAGCATGCAATTGAAGAAAAAAACAGTAAATTAAAAATTACCTTTGAAGCTCCCGAAAACCGCTTTTCCTCGTTGAATCTCGACCCAAACTCTTCCGGACCATCACTAAAGTTAACCTACTATCCTCTAGACTCAGAACCGGATTGTGGGACCCGATGGATGAAGAAACCGAGAGAGAGAAAGAGATGGAAAAAGAAATGGATTTTTGGGTTGGGTTTTGGGTTATGAATTTTCCTCAAAATAGTATTTTTTTTTAATTGCATGCTATTTTCCTTTAAATTAAAAACAATTAGAGTGTAATTAGATCTTTTTTCCGCTGTATATGTCTCGTGTTCCATCAAAATCAATTGTGGAGATTTATACTCAACTGGCTGTTAGACACATAAAAAAATATAGTAATATATATCTTTGAAAATCGTTGCTTTTAAAAACCAACAAAGACAAATACATATTACGTGTCCAAAACTAGTTGTTAGACTCAAATATAAAATAATATTAAATTCAATTTCTTTTTAAAACCAATCCAAAAATCGAAGATCCACCATGTGTCACTCTTCCATTGCTCCAAGTGGCACATTTCAATTAGTTCACTTTAATTAGAAAATTTCTTTCATATTATCAGCTCGAGATTTTTCCGTTAAGCTTGTTTTGGTCACATATTCTTTGTTTGAACTCCGATTTGAGTGGTTCAAATTTTGTTGGAATCGTTGTTCCGAGCTCTATGCAATAGCCTATTCAAAACACTCAAATTGTTAATAAATAAAAACAGATTTATTATAATCAAAATATTAATTAAAGATTAAGGACCAAAACGCCAACATTATTGTCCATTCATGTCTAATTTCATATCTCGTAATTGTTTCAGCCTTGTTTTCAAGCCATGACGTGATCGAATAAAGGAACAGCTAATAGGTTACAAGAACTTTGAAGACAGTTAACTATGCCAGCCAATTCAAAAGGTTATATTCATCATCAATACAAAGAAATAAGTTTGCCAGCTCTACTACATAGCATGAAAGGAAGAAATTCATTTAATTTACTTTGATCCATTAGATCAGACGTTGAAAGGCACTTGTTTGTTATATATTAAAATTAATGTTTTTGTATATGAATAATTAATGATTTACAGTTCTGTTCCACGAGCCTAGCTTATTAACCACTGGCGCAAGTTATACAAGATAACAATTTACTCATTCATTCTGTCGTGAAATTCATATTTAAGTCCTGTTTTTTTTTTATAACGGTTTTTTTTTCTTCTAAACTTTATATTCAATTTTCAAACTATATTTAACATATTTTAAAAGAAACATTTGAATTCTAGATCAAATTCTAACGATATAAATAAAAAATTTAATTTCTTTTTAGTTTTCAAAACTAGACTTAATTTGGAAACATTGTTATTGTTGTTAATTAAAGAAGGTAACAACAAAATTCATAGATTATGCAAACAGTATTGATAAGATTAATTTGAAAAACATGCATGAGACCAAATTTGAAATGGGTTGAATAGGCTATAATAGCAATAAAAAGTGGATGAACTAGCAGTTAATTGGGCGGCCATGGAGATTTGATTGATTAATTGCAAATAAATTGATCTCTGAATTTAGAGAATGAAAATTTAAATTAAAGAGAACTTTGGAAACTTTAAAGTTCTCTCTTTCATTTAAATATTGAAAACTTTTTTTTTAAATAGTTTTTTTTTTTTTTTTTTTTTTTTTTTTTTTTAAAAAAAGGTTTGAAAGGAGAATTCTACCTATTATGGGTAATTATTTTAAATGACAAAATTGCTGAAAATATTTTCAAATATTCTTCAGGTGAGATTTTGCTATATTTATAAATAAGTTAACTTATTTTACTATATTTAAAAATAAATTTTATAAGTTTTTTTTTCTTAAACATAATTGATTCTAAAAAAGCAAGTTGAAAGTTTTGGTCAAATGCTCGTAAAATGGATCAAAATAGTTTTTGGAATTTGGATGATCTTTTTTCATTTTTATTTTAAAAAAATATAACCTATATCGAAATACATCCGAATTAATCTATTTGCATTCCTATTGAGATTTGTACTTTAATTTTATATCAATTTTTCTAGGTAAGCATTTAAACTACGTGCTAAACTCAAAATAACAATAATAGCAACATCAAAAATGATAATAACTACACTCTAAATGTAAACAACAAAATATTTATATATAATATTCACAAAACCAAACAAGGATTCTATTTTGGTTGTTATTATCATGTTTGATGGTAATATTGTTAGCTATGAAGCACAGATACTTCATGTGAGGCAAAAAATCAGTATCAGATACGTATCGGATACCGATACTTCCAGATACTTCATAGATACGTATCTAACACGCGATTTGACGTATCTATATTTTCAGATACTTTCTAGATACGTATCTAACACGCAATTTGACGTATCTATTTCTATGCGTACTTTGTTTTTTAAAAGAAAAAGACAAGTAACTCATATAATCTTTTCCAATCTAAAATTAGGCAACCTATTTAAAAAGCTCACTTCTCGAGTCTAAAACTAAAAGAAAAATAAATAAATAACGGACTAAACCATAGACTATAATCATTTAATCTCCATCTTCACATTTGAATCCCCATAAAGTCCACCAAAATATAAACCATTTGGATGTCTTCAACAATAAGTTCTTCGTTTATCTTCATACTTCTCTTTCTAATCTTTTCTTATTCTTCTTCTTTGCAATATAAGTCACTTTTCTATTGTATTTTATTAACTATTGTACTTCAACATCTTAGATGTTGATTTTTTTGTATTGTATTTCGGTGTTTGTATTCTATTTTGTGCTATTGTTATTAACTTGTATGCTAAATTTATCTATATCATAGATTTTTTTAAAGAAAGAAATGTATCTTCAACGTATCAATATCCTCGTTTTTTAGAAATATATATATTAAAAAAATATATAAAAAAGTGACGTATCCTTAGACAAATTCGTATTTTAGTTTTTTAGAAATTGACGAATCGACGTATCCGATCGTATCCGTATCGTGTAGTCATATCTGTATCTGTGCTTCATAGGTTGTTAGGTTGTATGTCCCAAAACTTATTGTATTTTACAATAAAGTTGTTGTTGAGGTTTATTCAATGAAGTTGTTATTGAACATGTAAATTGCACTTGTATATGACCTAAATCCAATAAACTAAATGAACCCTTAGCTATAACATGAATACTTGAACTTTATGTAGAGAAATAAAAATAGATCAAGTTTGAGTATATAGCCAAAATAGTCTATAAGTATAATGTTAAATTGAAGGAACCATTGAAGGTCCTTGAGCGGAGAGCAAGATCGAACACAAAAAATCAAAATTTATAGAATGTTTAAACTTTACAGCAAACAAATAGAAATTATGCATTTAATAAGAAAAATACAAAATAGTACATTGGGTTTAGAAACTCTTACCTTTGAAAAATCGTTCTTCAAGTAAAAATCCTTAAACCAAAAAGGTCACCACCACAATGGAAACCTTTTATATTATATGAGTGAGAGTCCAGGAGGTGTGGGCTCTGACTGTTTTAGAAGAGAGGAAAAAATGAGAGAGGAGGAGAAGATTAGAAGATTTCGTTTCTGTAAAAACTCAATGTGGAAGAAGATGAATCAATATATTCCAACCCCTTCCACTAATGTAATAGAGAAAAAAAAGGGAGTTACAACTTCCTCTTCAAAATTATTTTTAAAATTATAAAAATAATTTTAATAAATATTTTAACATATATTTATATGATAACTACTTTATCATATAATATATATTAAATTATATATTATATCAAATATAACATATAACCTATAGTTTAGTATTGTATCAAATACAATATAGCCTATAGTTTAATTTTCTCAACAATGATATTTAATAAAAATTACATTTATATTAAATTTAATTATATGAATCCAAAACACATAATTAATATTTGAATTATATTCAAATATTTAATTTCTCTCAAATAAAATTTATATTATAATGTATCAAATCATTATAGACATTATATCATATATAATTAAAATATATTACATATAATCAATTCTCTCAATTAATTTGAGCAATTCAAATTAATCCAAAAAATGATTCTCATCAATTCTCATTGAGCTACAGAGGGGACCTCATAGACCTGTAGCTTGAAGCTCTAACCGTACGTGAATAATTAATTAAACTCTTTAATTAAATTATTCATCATCCGTTAACTTTTGGGCACTCAACCAAATACCGACAGCTGCACTCTTCGTACTACATATATATTTATGTGTCCATTGGATATAACCAATCAACAGTTCGATGACCCTTCACAAATTGCTCGTAAGTACAGCTGGGCCAAAATTATCGCTTCTCCCCTGTAATTACATCTAACTCCTTAAGTCGATCCCTCTAATGAATAATAAATCATAGTCCAACTATGATCAACCCCCTCTTGGACCAGGACAAGATGTGACACCAAATTGTTCAAGCCCCCTAATTAGCCCTTAAGTGACCAATTTATCTACTTACCTTGACGTTGGAAAATGAGTGAATTCCTTCTTGTGTAATTGTGTTCCCAGCTCCCCATCAGACAAATCCCCAAAATGGTAGGCTTGTTGAGTCGACGATCTGGCCACTCTCACCCATACAAATCAAATGACCGCCTTCATAGGCAGGAGCTCACAACTCACTCAGGATTCGGGTCATGTTACCTATGGTCATCCTGGTGAAATGTAAGTCTCTATCATGAATGACGTTATATAATGAGACTAGTCATTTCGTGATCCGGTCTTATACAAACTCCTCTGTATAGAATATTTCCGCTCACATATCTCCACATGAATGATCAGGATCAGATCATTTTTAGCATTTTATAATAATTGTAACATCTACAAAACGGGTCATACTTGTAGGGTCACCAGGATAAGGTATCTAGCCTTATCCATCTACTACAGACCATCTAAGTTATCACTTAAACATGATCCACTCGTATGTCTCCACATACATGTTTAAGCTACAAAATAACCTTGGATGTTAGTTTATTGGTTTGTGGATTAATGCAACTAAATGTCAAATAACACATCACATATTTTATTAGATAAATAAGATGTTTGTACAATACAATTATAAACTATAGAACCCTACGAGATTTAGGGTACCAACCCCAACAATCTCCCTCTTGATCTAAAGCTAGTGGTGTGTACAATATAACAGTCAAACTAATATACAAAGTACACAAAACAATAAAATAGAGCATAACACGCCGAGTACAAATCTTCCACTTGCCCTAGTCTAAACTTGGTTTGTCCCATAGACCCATACTCTGCAAGTGACCCTCAAACACCTTAGGTGTGAGGGTCTTTGTAAACGGATCAGTAACGTTGTGCTTCGAAACTATCTGCATGACGATCACATCCCCTCGATACACAATCTTTCGGATGAGATGATACTTCTACTCTATATGTTTCCCGCGCTTGTGGCTCATAGGCTCTCGGGAATTAGCTGCAACACCACTATTATCACAATAAAGGGTGACGAGCTTTGACATGTCTAGAACCACTTCCAGATCAGTCAGGAATTTTCTAAGTCATACCACTTTCTTAGCAACTTCACAAGTCGTTACATACTCCGCCTCCATAGTAGAGTCGGTAATGCACTCTTGCTTGGGGCTCCTCCAGACTACTGCCCCTCCATTAAGAGGGAACACCGATCCTTATGTGGATTTCCTATAATTCTTATCAGTCTAGAAATCAGAATCTATGTATCTTGTAAGGATCAAATCTTTAGGACTATACACGAGCATGTAGTCCTTCGTTCTTCGTAGATACTCGAGGATATTCTTAACTGCGGTCCAATGATCATATCTTGGATTAGACTGATATTTACTATCCCCACCGCATAGCAGATGTCAGGTCTAGTACATATCATCGCATATATCAGGCTGCCAATAGCTGATGCATAGGGGATTCGCCTCATTTCCTCAATCTCTTGAGGTGTCTTAGGACATTGTTCCTTAGACAATATCACTCCATGCCTGAAAAGTAGTAAGCCTCTCTTAGAGTTCTGCATCGAATACTTGACAAGCATTTTGTCAATGTACGATGCTTGAGATAAAGCTAACGTTTTGCTCTTTCAATCTCGAAAGATTTGGATTCCCATAACAAACCGAGTCTCTCCAAAATCTTTCATTTGAAATTGGGTCGCTAGCCAGTTCTTAACTTCAGTCAGTAGACCTACATCATTCCCAGTGAGTAGGATATCGTCTACATACAATACTAGAAAAGCTACTGAACTGATGATGATTTTTTTGTATACACAAGGCTCATCAACATTCTAAACAAAGTCATAAGATTTGATCGCAATATCAAATCTTATGTTCCAAGATCAAGAAGCTTGCTTCAATCCATAGATGAACCGATTAAGCCTGCAAATCTTTTGCTCTTGATCTTGGATTATGAATCCCTCTGGTTGCTGCATATAAATGGTCTCTTCAAGATTGCCATTCAGAAAGTCAATCTTGACATCCATTTGCCAAATCTCATAGTTATAATATGAGGTAATAGACAAGAGAATTCAGATAGACTTTAACATGGCAATAGGTGAGAAAGTCTCCTCATAGCCGACTCGCTTAACTTGGATATAACTCTTTGCCACTAGTTTAGCCTTGAAAGTTTGTACCTTCCCACCAACACCCCGTTTTCTCCTATAGATCCATTTGCAACCTATAGGTTTAACCCAATCAGGTTGGTCTACAAAATCCCAACTGAATTGAAGTACACCGACTCCATTTCGAGATCCATAGCTTTGATCCATTCATCTTTTTCAACATCCTCCATTGCTTTCTTGTAAGACAATGGAGATTTCCTTTAACAAGTCGACTGCAATTCTCTTTTCCTAGATTTCTCAAGGATACTTCATTCAAATCCTATACACCAAAATTTCCTTAAGTCTTATTCAAGTCTCCTCTGAAAATATTTTTAAGACCTAAGGACCGCAAGTTTAATCTTAAAAAAGACTTTACTAAATTTTGGGACATTGCATGATTTATTTCAAAAAGAAAACCTTTTCCACCGGGGTGTCAAATGATTTTTATCCTTGCATATTTCTTGACATTATTATTTTTTTTTTGACCTTACGCTAATCCAAGTGCCTTGCCTTCGTTTTGGCTTGCCCCCACGTGTGTCATGCGGACATCCAACTACGAGCAATGCACTTTTTCTCAGACTAAACTTATACCTTCTTGGCAGTGGAGTTTCGGTCATTGTATTTATGCGTTGATCCTGGCAACTTACTTTCGTTTTGGCTTACCCCCACGTGTGTCATGCGGACATCCAACTACGAGCAATGCACTTTTTCTCAGACTAAACTTATACCTTCTTGGCAGTGGAGTTTCGGTCATTGTATTTATGCGTTGATCCTGGCAACTTACTTTCGTTTTGGCTTACCCCCACGTGTGTCATGCGGATATCCAACTACGGATAAGTGCCCTTCACAACTTAACTCTTATCAACATGGATTTTTCCCATTGCGTTGACGGTGGAGTTATTATTCTCAATTTTTTTATAAAGCTAAAAATAGAAAGGTCGAAATACCTCATCCCCAAATTTAAAATGCGGCAATGTCCCCATTACTAAAAGAATGAAAGAAGTCATGCGATGTTCTTAGAAAGCTACGTAAAGAGAGTTTGAAAGAAAGCTAGCAGACCTCTAACTTCTAGAAATATTTCATGAGGTGACTTTTGTAAGATTAAGTTGGTTCTAGTATATATGAAAAAAATAGAAGCATGTGTTTCATCATTGAAATCATAATTGGCAAAGAGACAACATGTGGTGACTTACTAAATTTATCGATGTTAAATGATTGCAGTAATCAAAGAGGATGCGGTGATAAAACCTTTAAAACCAAAATGTGATGCGATAGTGCAAAATTTGAAATAAAGTTAAGGAAGAATACAACTCCCAAATTTGCGATGTCGCCCGCATTGTGTGTTGATGCATCCTTCTTTGTGGCGATCAATCTTCTTTGGATTGCGGTGACAGAATAAGATAAGTTGCTTCTTCGTGTAACACCTTGCAATCCCGCGCCTCGATCGTTGCAAGAAAAATAGTGAGAGGGTCAAATAATTTTAAACAAAACAAAATTCTTTTACTACAATCTCCATTTTTTTTATGTAGATAAAGAACTGAAAAGATATAGTGCAATGAAAATTCTGAGTAGTAGAGAAAAGTTGAAGATTCCATGATTCCAAAACTTGCGTCCCTGATAAATTTCGATCATCTGATAGCGCAGGGACCACCTACTTTTTCCTTTACTCAAAGTTTCTCAGTTCCACGGACTCGACTTGGCGATGCTAGCCTTCTCCGTGATACGCTTTTACTCGCTGCCCATTAACTTTGAATATGTTGGTTCCGTCATCATTTGATAATTCAACCGCGCCATGCAGAAATACTTTTCTAACTATGAATGGTTCGGACCAACGTGACTTTAATTTTCCAGGGAAGAGCCATAGTCATGAGTTGAATAGTAAGACCTGACTTGGAGGTTCTTGCCACATATATGTTTGTCGTGCCAGCGCTTTGTGCGCGCCTTGTAAATCTTTGCGTTCTCATATGCATTGATCCTCCATTCCTCCAGCTCGACCAATTGAAGTTTTCTCGCTTCTCCTGCTTTCTTTAAATCAAAGTTTAGTTTCTTCACTGCCCAGAGTGCCTTGTATTCCAACTCTAGAGGTAAATGGCACGCCTTACCAAATATCAACTCATATGAGGACATACCTATGAGTGTTTTAAATACAGTACGATATGCCCACAACACATCGTTGAGCTTTGCTGCCCAATCTTTTCGCGAAGGCCTTACCACCTTCTCAACTATCAACTTAATCTCCCGATTGGACACCTCAGCCTGACCATTCTTTTGCAGATGGTATGCGGTGGCCACTTTGTGGAGAGTGTTATATTTGCGCAGCAGCTCCTTGATAGTATGATCGATTAAGTGAGACCCTTCATCACTTATTATGGCACGTGGAGTGCCAAAACAAGTGAAAATGTTTTTCTTTAGGAATTGAGAGACTACCGCCGCATCGCTTGCGGCGCAAGTCACTGCCTCTACCCATTTGGATACATAGTCGACGGCTAACAAAATATAAGTTTTTCCATTCAATGGAGGGAATGGTGCCATGAAGTCGATATCCCATACGTCGAACAACTCAAACTCCAAGATGATGTTCATCGGCATTGCATGTTTCCATGAAATGTTACCTGTGCGTTGGCACCGATCACACTTCATCACATAGTCGGCTGCATCCTTAAACAAGGTTGGCCAAAAGAATCCACTCTGTAAAACCTTAGCTGCGGTGCGCTGTCCTCCAAAGTGCCCACTATATGATGAGTCATGACACTGCGATAATATGCGTTGTTGAGCAATATTTGGTACGCATAGTTGCAGAATCTGGTTTGCCCCCTTTTTATACAGATTTGGCTCGTCCCAAAAATATAATCTACATTCGTGCTTGAGCTTCCTCTTCTGGTGGTCAGTATAATCCTCTGGAAATTGCTCGCAAACTAGATAGTTGACTATACCAGCGTACCATGATAATTCTTCAATATGGAACAACTGCTCATCTGGGAACACCACACTCACTTTGACTCCTTGCGGTCAACCTCAGGATTTTCCAGTCTGGACAAGTGATCCGTAACTTGGTTCTCCATCTCCTTGTGATCAATCATTTCTATGTCAAATTCTTGGAGGAGGAGAACCCATCTGATCAACCTCGGCTTCGCATCTTTTTCTGTCATTAAATACTTTATCGCCGAATGATCAGTATGGATGAGTATCTTTGTTCCCAGCAGATATGCTCTAAATTTTTCTAATGCAAAATTACCGCAAGTAGCTTTTTCTCTGTGGTGGTGTAGTTGGTCTGAGCAGGATTTAACGTTTTACTGGTATATGCGATGAGATTTAAGATTGTTTTTCTCTTTTGTGCTAGTGCTACTCCCATCGCATACCCACTTGCATCGCACATTAATTCAAAAGGAAGCGTCCGATCAAGTGCAATTAACACGGGTGCGGAAGTTAGTGCATTCTTCAAAATTTTGAATGCATTGAGGCAATTGTTGTCAAAATCAAATGTTCTATCAGCTTCCATCAACGCACTCAGTGGTCGTGCTATTTTCAAATTTTTTTTTACAAAGCGTCAGTAAAATCTGGCATGCCCCAAGAAACTTCGTACAACCTTCATGCTTGTTGGAGGTGGAAGTTTTTCAATTGCTTCTGATTATTGCTTTATCCACCTCCAACCGTCCCGAGAAAACTTGTGCTCAACACGATGGCCACTCCTTTACCATAAAATGAAAATTTTCCCAATTAAGAACGAGAATTAATACTCCTCGGCATCTTTTGCAAGTATCTTTCTCCAGGTTGCCAGACATGACTTCAAGGTATGTTCCATAGACAGCAGAAGTTAGTCCATATATAAATAATTTCGACAGAGTCCTCATGATAATTTCCTAAAAAGGATGGCCATCATGTACCTTTGGAACGTGCTTAGTCGCCATTGGCAGAGGCCGAAGCGACTGCGGCCGATAAAGCAAAGGTCCCATATGGGCAGGTGAAATGTGTCTTGTCCCTAGTCTTCTAGAGCAATCAATAAATCATAATCTGGTTATACATCGGCATAAGCCATTCCAGAAAGCAGTAAAAAGTCATTTTCGGCTAGACGATCTAAACATCTGGTCAATGAATTGGTAAGAAGGGAAATGATCTTTCTTTGTGCTGCATTCAGCTTACGGTAGTCCATGCAAATACGCCAACCTTGGTGACGAAAATTTTTTGCGTATAACTCATTATTTTTCGTCGGGACTACCGTTCATAGCCACCCGTTTTTTGTGGCACACAGCTGGCACGGGGCTGACCCACTGTGCTATCTTCTATTGAATAAATAATGCCCGCATCTAACCATTTAATGATCTCTATTTTAACGATCTCTTTCACCGCAGGGTTGAGTTTGCGCTGATGTTCAATCATTGCCTTGTGGTCTTCTTTGAGACGAATTCGATGCATATAGTAGGTTGGGCTAATTCCTCGAATGTTGACGATCGTCCAGTCGATTACTCGCACATGTTTCCTCATAATGCTCATCAATGAATTTTCCGAGTCTTCATTAAGTTCCGAGGAAATTATTACTGGCAGCTTCTCATTTTGCCCAAAAAATGCGTACTTTAAGTGGTTCGGCAGGGTCTTTAATTCCATTGTTGGTGGTTCTACTAGGGACGGTTGCGTTATTTTTCTTTCTTTTTTTATTATTGGCTCTTCTACTTGGATTGCGATCATCTCAACTTCCTTGTTTGTTTTTTTTTATGATCGCATTACATGCAACATTGGATGCAGTGCATCCTCTTCTTCATTCTCTTCATCAAGCTTTTCTTCTTCAGTCAAATCTTGGTGGTCGTCAGAGTCATGCAGGTCTTCTTCGTCAGGAAACTTCATGGCACGGATTATGTTGAACCTGAGCTTTTGTCCATTTATGCTCAAAGTGATCTCCTCTTTATACACATCAATTTGGGCACGACCTGTTGATAAAAATGGTCGCCTCAGGATGATGGGCACATCTTTGTCGGCTTCGTAATCCAAGATGATGAAGTTGACTGATAGAATAAATTTGTCGATGGTGATCAGCACGTCCTTCACCTTCCCCTTTGGATGCACCAGAGATCTATCTGCAAGTTGGAGAGTCACGGTTATGGGCGCAATTTGCCCCACATTCAGCTGCTTAAAGATTGACAGAGGCATCAAGTTGATGCTGACTCCAAGGTCACACAAGGCTTACCCGATGTACAGTCCTTCAATGGAGCAAGGTATAGTAAAGCTCCCAGGATCGCTCATCTTCGGTGGAATTATTGATTTTGAACTCTATGTTAAAGCCACCCTGGCAAACTTACCAGTTCTCCTCTTCTTGGTTACCATTTCCTTCAGAAACTTCGCGTATGCAGGCATCTCCTCAACCGCTTCACTGAATGGAATATTAATATGTAATTTTTTTAACATAAACAGGAAGAATTGGTATTGTACCTCGTCATTCTTTTTCTTTCTGAGTCTCTGCGGGAAAGGTGGTAACTGCATTCTCATGGTCCCCTTCTTTATTGGCTTTGAGGTGGACGCAACTTTTGGCTCTATTGCTTCTTTTTCTCCTTCTTCTTCTTGTGTCACCGCAATTTACAGTTCCAACGCAATGGGAGTAGTCCGACTCGGCTCCTTTCTTTCTCCCTCCACAGTTTTTCCACTCTGCAATGTCACAACCTGACATTGCTCTTTACCTGATACCCTCGGGTTGCGTGGAAGTTTTGTTGAACTCGGCAGAGCTCCTTGCGGTCTGTTCTTTAGCTCCCTTGCAATCTGGCTCATTTGTAATTCTAGATTGCGGATGGACGTAGCCTGACTTTAAAGCACAGTTTCGTTTTTCTCTATATACTGCCTCAACAGGCTTTCCAAGGAGGATGATTGAGGCGGTTATGAGCTACTAGCTTGATTGCTTGTCTGACCGTTATTTTGCAGGAAGAATCCAGGTGGCCTTTCTTTTTGCACTACAGATTGGAAATTATGCTGCTGATTCTTCCATGCAAAATTGGGGTGGTTTATCCATCCGGGGTTGTAGGTATTAGAAAATGGATTATTTTTCACAAAGTAAATAGATAGTGGATTCTATGGGCATTCTTCTATTGCGTGCCCATCACCGCAAATCGCACACCTTGCGGTGTTTTGACTAATTGCGTTTACTTGCCCATTTGTGGTGTTGGGTTGCTGATCGCAATTCCCTGAATTAAGTTCATCATTGCAGTCATCTGATTCTGTAGTGAAGCAATAACACTATTACTTACGTCGTTATCCCTTATTTTCAGTCTCTGCTCACCCTCTCTTCAATCCTTATGGTTTTTAGAGATGTGATCCAAGATATTCTTAGTCTCGTCATATGCTTTGTCAAGCTGACCACCAGCGGCTGTCGCATTGACAGCGGTCTGTGAAGCGAGATTTAAACCATGATAAAAGATTTTCATCTAAAGGCAGTCTGGCAATCCGTTGTGTGAACAGTCCTGAACCAATCTCTTAAACCTCGCCCAGGCATCGCTGAGCAATTTGTCCATGTCTTGTTCAAAATTGGTTATGAGTTTCCTTCATCTAGCATTTTCAGTAGGTGGAAAATATTTCTTCATAAATTTCTTTACGACCTGTTCCCATGAAGTGATCTCTCCTGGCTCGAGGGAATACACCCATTTTCTTGCCTGATCACAAAGAGAAAATGGAATCAGATTAGTCAAACTTCTTCGACAGAGATGTTCGGGAACACAAAAGTATTGCAGATTTCTATAAAGCTACGGAGGTGGGCGTGCGGATCCTCGCCACGCCGTCCTCCTAATTGGCCTATAGTCTGGATCATCTGCAGCATCACCGGCTTCATTTCGAATCGGCTTCCGTCAAGGGTAGGCCTCATGATTCCTGGAGAGAAATCATAGAGGTTTGGCGATGCAGAGTCCCTAACGGGCCTATTGCGATCGTTTGCTAGCAGAATTGGATTCGCCATGACATTGTTATCATTTAGTGCTCCGTTTCTAGGCTGCTCCGCCATATCTTCTTTATCTAATTGTTGTTGTTGGCGGTCTCTTAATCTTCGTCTGAACGTCCTCTAAATCTTTGGGTCGTAATTTGCCAAAGTTGAGAGTCTACAAAGAAATCAGAAATTTTTTTGTTAGCACACTATTTTGTCGAAGTCCCCGGCAACGACACCAAAATCTTGATGCGTTATTTTATGATGTGGAATTATGGATGAAATGCAATGATGAAAATGCGTTGAACACTCAAGTTTTCTCAATTGAATCCAAGTGTAAACCCCACTGAGTTTCCTGGTAAGTCCAGGGTCGAACTCAGGGATTTGAGAAAACAGGTTGCAGTGGTAATTTTTAGGAAAACTTTATGGTAACTGGTAACTCAAATAGTTGTTGGTTTTGTTTGTTGCGGTAATGAAATAAATAAATGTGGCGGATTTTGAAAAGAGTTGATAAAACAGAAGATGCAATTAGTATGCGGTGAACGGGTTGAGAAAGGTTTTGGCTAACACTTCCTAGGTGGTGTTCATGCTATGCGATCATGCAACACACATACAATATTTAACCATCTCTCGATGCGAATGCTACGATTTCTAAAGCTAAAACGCATGCGATATATGCGATAAGTCTATAGGACCTACACATAAGCCTCTATTCTTATTTATTCGATGACAAAATGACACACACACAAATAAGGCGACCACATAATATCATACCTATCTCTAGGATGCATGCGATGAAGGCTAACAAAGAGCTTATCTCTAAGTCCCTATCTCTTATTTATGCAGTTCTAATCTTGCTCTTTCGAGTCTAGATTCTAACCTAGCTCTCTCAAGTCTTAGGTTCTTTCTTTAGACTCTCTCTCGAGTAGTTTGATAACGGGCAGAAATGCACGTTATCATAGTGCTAAATTGTTAAACAATGTTGGATTGCGTTGATGAAATATGTTAATTTGTGTCCATTAAGCATCGGTTTCTTAATATTGCGGTCGCATGAGTCCAACGCATTAGAATAATTGATCTTTGTATTCTTGTGCAGAATATGTGTTAACGCAATGCAAAGATTGCGATCATAGGAAATCAGTGGTCGAGCGCAACTTCACCGCAAGGCTTTGGGTTGATCGTGCTCGCAAACATTCGCTCGAGAAGGATCGCCGCAACTTGGTCAGCACAACATGGTGGACGCATCCGAGTGAAAGGATAATTAAGTGCGATGGGACAAAAAGCTGATGACAGTCAAATCCAAATTAAGTTGACAGCTGATAACAGTCACAAAGTACATTAAACTTTATCGGTAACAGTTATCCGGCGCATCAGTCAGGAATTAAAGCTGTCCCATCTGTACAACCAGAAGAGAGAAGCCGTCTTTCACCATGGATGCTCTATAAATACCAAGGGCATTCTTCTGAAAAGATGTTAACCAGTTGATTAGTTCACCGTTTAGTTCACGCTTCTGTTCATAGTTTCCTTTCCATTTTAAGGTGGGGCAAGAGAAGAGTGGTGGTGCCGAAGATCGCTCAAGGCAACTCGAGAGAGAACCTTGGGGCATAAGAGCAGAGAGCAGGCCGACTCTCGCGAGAGTGAGATTATATTTTGAGCACGAGTAGAAACAGTGTAACCGCTTGGCAGCAAGAGATTGCTACCAGGCTCTTTATTCTATACTTGCATTGTTATTCTGTACTTCATCTTCATACTTATACAATGGAAGTTCTATTTCTACATCTATTCACTCTCTTTGCTTGTGATTGTCTTGTTTTATGTTGTGCAAAATACCCTTGAGAGTTACTCGAGAGAGAGAGTTTAAAGAAAGAACCTAATGTCTCGAGAGAGCTAGGTTAGAATCTGGACTCGAGAGAGCTAGGTTAGAATTGCATAAACAAGAGATAGGGACTTAGAGATAAGCTCTGTTTGTCAACCTATATCGCATACATCCTAGAGATGGGAATGATATTATGTGGTCGCATATTTGTGTGGATGTCATGTTGTCATCGCATAAATACAAATAAAGGTTTATGTGTAGACCCTGTAGACTTGTCGCATATATCGCATGCGTTCTAGCCTTAGAAGCTATGGTATTCACACCGAGAGGTGGTTTATTGTTGTATGCATGTTGCATGATCGCATAGCATGAACGCATTCTAAGGAGTGTTAGCCGAAACCCTTTTCAACCCGTTCACCGCATATTCATCGCATCTCCCGTTTACCAACTCTTTTCAAACTCCATCGCATTTGATATTTACTTTTCATTAACGCAAATAAGAAACCCAACACTTTATTTATTTATCCGATTACTGCAAAATCTTTATAAAAATTACCAACGTAATCTGTTTTCACAAGTCCCTGTTTTCACAACTCAGAGGAATTTACACTTGGATTCCGCTGGGGAAACTTGAGTGCACAACACAAATCCATCAACGCATATCATCCACATTTCCACTTCATAAATACAAGTATCATAGCTTTAAAGGGATGTTTGGCATAGCATAAAACAAGATAATCGCAAGCAATGAACATCCTAGGTCATGTTAGCTTAGTTCTTCTCAACCCATTCGACAAGTTTAGCTACTCATCGTGCTAAGAGAGTGAACAGATGTAGAATAAGAACTTCCATTGTATAAATATGAAGATGAAGTACACAATAACAATGCAAGAAGAGAATAAAGAGCCTGGTAGCAATCTCTTGCTTCTCAGGCTTTTACACTGTCTTTTCTACTCGTGTTCAAAAGATAATCTCGCTCTCGTGAGAGTCGGTCCGCTCTTTGCTTCTACGCCTCTGGGTTCTCTCTCGAGTTTCCTTGAGCGATCTTCCGGTGCCTCGGCTCTTCTTTTGCTCCACCTTAAAATAAAAAGGAAAACTATGGACAAGGCTAAACTATGGAGAAATTTATCTAAGTATTCGCACCGGTGAACTTGTGAACCCCTTTTCTGAAGGATACCTTTGGTATTTATAGAGCTTCGGGGTGAAGGGCGGCTTCTCTCTTATGATTGCACAGATGAGATGGCTTTAATTCCCTGACTGATGCACCGAATATTTGGCACCGAAAAGCTGAATGTACTCGTTATCGTTAGCGGCTGTCAACTTAATTCGGATTCGACAGTCATCAAATTTCTATCCCATCGTGATTAATTATGCCTTTCACCTAAATGCGCTCACCAAGTTGCGCCGGCTCTATGCGGCAAACCTTCTTGAGCAGATGTTTGCGAACACAAATCACCGCAAAGCCTTGCGGTAATGCTGCACTCGTTCTGTTGATTTCTTGTGATTGCTCTTTTCGCGTTACATCAACGCATATTCTGCATAAAAATACAAAAATCAACTGTTTCTATGCGATGAACGCATGCGATCATAATATTATAAACTTAATGCTTTTGGACGCAATCAAACATATTTTATCAATGCAAACCTTCATTGTTTAATAACTTAGCAATGTAATAACGTGCATTTATGCCTGTTATTAATCCTGAACATCTCGGTCAGCTATCATAGCTCGGATTTCTGTTAAACCCATATAATGGACATGCGGGTTCGTAACCCTTCCACTACATCGAGGCTCCCTCAAAACTTGAGATGGATTTGACCTACTCAATGATCCAACTTCAACAACTCTTGTTGAGGTGTTAGGTTCTTTAATAACTCTTGTTGAAGGTTCAGTGATTTCCTCGGAAAGTTCATTCAACACTCTTTTACTGTGGAACTTGTGCTCCCTTATATGGTCTTCTTCTAGAAAAGTAGCGTTTTTCAACATAAACACTTTATTTTCCTTATAGTCGAAGAAGTATTCACCTCTCGTTCTTTTGGGGTAGCTTACAAATAGGCATAATTTTGAACGAGACTCCAGTTTCTTAGGATTTGCCTCAAACACATATGCTGGACAATCCCATATTCTGAAATGACATAAAGTAGCTTTACGACCATTTCATAACTCCAAAGGTGTTCTCATAACACTCTTGGATGGAACACAGTTCAAAATATATGCTACAATTTATACTGCAAAACCCCAAAACGAATCAGGTAAGGAAGCATAACTCGTCATAGACCGAACCATGTCCAACAGAGTTCAGTTTCTCCTTTTTGATACACCATTCTGCTGAGGTGTACCAAGTGTTGAGAGTTGGGATATAATTCCATGCTCTATCAAATAGTTTTGGAATGTAAGATCCAAAAACTTTCCACCTCGATTAGATCGAAATATCTTAATTGTTCTATTTAATGTATATTCAACTTCGGCCTTGAACTCTTTGAACTTTTCAAATGATTCATACTTGCTGCATTAAATAAACATACCCATACATTGAATAATTATCAATAAAGGTGATGAAATATTCAAACTCTCCTCTTGCTTTTACCTTCATCGGACCATAGAGATATGAATAGCTTTAAGGGTTCATTAGCCCTATGACCATTTCCAGTAAAAGATCTTTTAGTCATTTTGTCTTCAAGGCATGACTCACACACAGGTAAAGAATTTTTTTCTAACTCGCTTAGAAATTCATTCTTTACCAATCTCTCAATCCTATTGAGATGGATGTGTCATAATCATTGGTGTCAAAGTTGGACATTTTCTTTAGGAGAAATTTTAAGTCTTTTATTTTGAGTTACTGCAATTTTAAACATTTCAGTGTTAAGAAAGGATTTAGTTGCTAACGGTCTTAGTACATAAAGATTATCTTCGAGATTTGCAGAACAAGTATATACACCATTTTTGTAAATAAACACTTTATTTACATTAAAAGAAATAGTATAATTTTGTTATAATGGAGATTTTACAGAAATAAGGTTCCTTTTCAAACTTGGAACCAAAAATGCATTATCTAGTATAACATATGATTTATGTAAACAAAGTCGAAGTCCTCCCACTATTGTAGCTAAGACGACGTGCACATTCCAACCTGCAACGTCATTTCCCCAGCTTCCAATTGTCGCTAGGAACTAATTTCCTGAAATGAAGAATAAACATGTTAGTGGCGCCCAAATCAATTATCCAGGTCGAATCATCATTCTCCACTAAACAGGTTTCCAAAACAAGCAAATCATATTTACCTTGCTTGACCTTCTTCTCTTCTTTCAAGTATTTGGGACAATTCCTCTTATATTGTCCTCTTAGTTGCAATGGAAACAAATTCCCTTTGCAACATTGACCTTCTTGCCCTTTTGGATAGTAGCTAATGGGTTAGCTTTCCCCTTTCAACCTTTCTTTTTCTTGCACTTTTTTGTGTCGGAAGAAGGCACAGACTTTGTCTAAGAGGTTGAACCTCTGAAGAACTTCTTAGAGAATGAAGCAACATTTGCCTCACCTTTCTGTACCTTAGTTTTCATCAAGAATTGGAAGGTCTGTAGCTCGTTGAGTAAGATGGTCAGGTTGTAGTCAATCCTGTTCATAATAGCATTGCTATGGAACTGTATGAAACTTTCATGTAAAGTTTTCAGGATGAAGCTAACCTGACTGGCTTCATCGATGATGGAGCCATTCATTTCCGCCACTTTGAAGTGGACCATCGTGTTGAGAACATGTTCTCTAACAAATGCCCCTTATTGTACTCTAACAAATGCCCTTTATTGTATATGGGCATTGAAGATGTATTTGAGAACGTTGTGCTCGAGCTGTGTGGACGATTATCCGAACACATCCTTCAGGGACTTCATGATCTCATTGTTGGGATTGGTGTCCTAATTCTCCCAGATTCTCGTAGTTTGTAAACAGTTTGTACACATTGTTAATAATAAAATAAGTGTTATTTTATTTGCATTTACTCATATCCAATAAACTAAGATTCGTGGTTATTTTATGTAACTTAAGCATGTATGTGAGACATACAAGTGGATCATGCCTTAAGTAATAACCTAAATGGTTTCTAGTATAAGGATAAAGGAGGGATACCTTATCCTGGTGGCACTACGGATACGATTCGCTTTGTAGATATTTACAAGTGTTGTAAAGTCCTACAAATGGTATGATGACCACTCATGTGGAGGCGTGCGAGCAATGGTGTCCTACACAACGAGTTTGTATAAGACCGGACCACGAGATGATTAGTCTCTTTATATAACGTCGTTGATAATTGAGACTTACAATTTACTAAAACGACCATAGGTGACATAACCTTAATCTTGGGTGTTTTGGGAACTCCTGCCTATGAGGGCGGTCATTTGATTAGTATGGGTGAGAGTAGCCAGATTGCCAACTCAACAAACCTACCTTTCTGGAGATTTGTCTGATTGGGGAGCTGAGAACTCAGTTACACAAGATGGAAATCACTCCTCCCTGAAGCAGAGGTAAGTGGATAAATTGCTCCCTTAAAAGTTGATTCCGGGTCTTGAACATAGTGGCCACACCCTCTCTTTGGAAGAGAGGACTTAATCTTAGTAGGACTATGACTTATTGTTCATTAGATGAATCAGTGGTACTTAAGATGTTAGATGTAATTACAGTTAACAAATGGTGGATCTCCGTATTGAGAAGAGTGCAACTGTCAGTCTTTAGTGAAGTGTCTAACAGTTAACAAATGATGGATCTCGTGACTAAAGAGTTTAGTCAGTTATTCACGTACTGTTGTAGCTTCAAGCTACAGGTCTATGAGGTCCTCTTGGTAGCTCAATGGGTTCAAGTTGAGAATCAGATTTTGGGTTAGTTTGAAGTGTTCAAATTAACAAGAAGGAATTCAATTATATGTGATATAATTGATGTGATGTATTAGATACATTATTTGGAGGAATTAATATAAATATGATTTATATTAAGTACCATAAAATAGAAAAAGAACTATGGTTTATATGTTTCATATGATGAAATATTAAAATTATAGGTTTTATAAATATAATATGATAAGTTGGTTGTCATATTTATTTATAATATATTAGTTATTTGATAATTATTTTTATTTTCTCTTATAACCATTTGAGTGGGTGGTTATTGAAAATTTTATGGTAACCGTGAGATAAAAGAATTTCCGCCCCCCCCCCCCCCCCCAAAAAAAAAAAAATTAGTAGTTGATCCATTCGGATAATTCTTACAAAAAAAGCTATCAAGTGAAAATTGTTTTTACTAAGCGATAACCGTGTTGAAAGTTTACACAATCGCTTAGAGTTGACCATACGATAGTTACCCAAAATCGTTGCTACATGATCAAGTAGCAAAGTCTATGCGATAGCTTCAGTTTAATAAAACGATCAAATACATCATCTATGCGATAGACAGTGTTCATATCTCCCACTTACTCGATCGTCTACTTGATCGCATACCTCCTCTCTTTCTCAATCCAAGATCATATAGAGTCCACAAATCTTGGATTCTCAAACCGAGAATACCAAGGTAACACTTTTGGTGGTGTTTTTACTTAGTTCGTGAATCGAGTTGGACTCGATTGAGTTCGAGGAGCATCAGACGTTCGTGTTGTTCGTGTGTTGTTTGTTGCTTTCGAGTGTTGGCCCGTGGACGCATTGGAGACTAATCGAGGGATTCTTGAAGAATGGTTATTCAAAGGTACGCATACTCTATCCCTTAATTCTTATTGAAGCATGCTGTAATTTCGGTTTATGCATAACTTGTTAGTTTCCATTTAAGACTGTAATTGTTTGTGTTCAATTTGAATGGAATTTGGAATGATTCACTTTTGCTGCTCATGGAGATCCCCATTTGAGATTTCCTTCACTCACGGGCCGTGAGCATGAGCTCAAGTTTAATTTTAATCAAAATTGATTAAAATAATAGGGAACTTTTTAAAAATGGAACAATAGGGAAAACTATTTACAGAAAATAGCAAAATTTTAATCTTCGTTGATAGAGGCTGATAAAATTCTATCGTGTCTATCAGTGATAGAAACTAATAGAAGTCTATCATTAATAGACATCGGTATAAGTCTATTGATGTTTTTTCTATTAGTGTCTATCAATATTTTTTTTTTGCTCTTTATGTAAATAATATGATATTTTTTTCTATCTGTGAAATTTTTTTGAAATAATATTATTAATTTTCATGCAAGAAAATATAATATGTGCATATGTTTTCAAAATTTATAGTGAAATTGTTAATAGATAACAAGCGAGTTTTTGTTTTTTTATTTTTTTTAAACAAGTTTTTGAAAAAATCTACAATAGACTAGCAGTAGAAACTAAATTTAAGATTTATTGAAAGTTCATGGACTAAAATTCAACAATTGGGAGTGCAAGGACTAAAACTAAACAAACTCTAAAACTATAGGGAGAATAAATGGTATTTTGACCTTTGAATTTAATGATTTCTATTAATTAATCATGGCCAACCTACACATGGCTAGAGGTATCGATTATCATCTCAAACAATAATTAAAGTTGGGTTAGTACATGAACTTTGAAGCTTGTGTTTATTTAGTTCTTGTACTTTCAAAAGTGTCTAATCAGTTCAACTTTTGATTTCGTGTCAATAGTTCCTTGAACTTTAAATAAATATCTAATAGATTCTTAGAACTCTCAATTTTTTGTCAATTGAGTTCCTCAACCTTAAGGGGGCGTTTGGAGTGCAGAGTAAGTCATTATACTTTGTGGTTATTATAGTATGTGGATTATAATAAAATGTGTGTTTTTATAATATATGTTTGGGGTGTAGAATATTATAGTCCGGTTTATAATAGTTTGCATTTGCGGTGTAGAGTATTGTAGTATGTGTTATAATAGTATGTGTTTGGAGTGCCGGTTATTATAGTCTGAATTATAATAGTGTGTAATTTGAATGTAAATTATTTTAGATCGTGTGTAACTTTTTTCTACTACCATCTTTTATAATACTAATAATTATGCATGTAAAATATCACATTTTAAAAATACAATTAAAACTATATGTTCCACCAATTTATACAAAATTAATTGGATTTTAATTTATGTTAAAAGCTAACTACCATTTTTTTTGTCATTTTTCATGGCAAAAAAAAAAAAAAAGTACATTACTTTCATATGCAATTCATGTGTTTCATATATAAAGTTTTCTTTTTTGGAGGTACAAAAAACATGTAAGATAAAATAACTAACTCGTGATTGCATGATTAAAATATGATCAGGAAGATTTCATACCAAGTCTACTACAAATTTAAATGTATAATTGAAACAAAATAATCATTGTTCATTATCAAAAAGTAGTTTAAAACATGGGTTGATCAAACATTCTCTTGAAGGAGGAGGTTGCAATAGTCCAACTTCAGGGCTATAGGAACGGATAAGAAGCTCTATGTATCTTGTACACTGCAGAATATGATTTATATAAGTTTCATCCTCTGTCGATTATGCAATTCAAGAGTATCTTGGAGTTGGTTTATGACTTCCACGTGTAGTTCAACCTCGGTTGCATGCTTCTCTTTCGGCCATTTTGCAGTCGTCTTCAATTGGACATTTGCAAACTCCACTATATTCCTAACAATCTTTGTCTTTTTATGTTATTTTTTAATGGCATATTAAACAATTGTTTTTTAAGGGCATGTTTTTTTTATGTTCTTTTGAGTTCAGTTGCTGATTTTTGAGTTTTTTTTATAGACTTAAGAAACTGTTTTTTCAGGTCCATAACAAACTGTTTTTTTAATACACTATTTATTTAGACTCTTTTCTTAAAAACTGATTTTTTTTGCTCTTTTTTAATACCATGTGAAACAAATTGTTTTTCAAGTATCTGTTTTTATGTTATTTTGAGTCCAACAAACTTTTTTTAGACTTTAAAAACTGAATTTTAACATCGTTTTTTCCCATAGAAAACTGTTCTTTTTACACTATTGATTGGAACTCTTTTCTTAAAAAACTGTTTTTTTAATCTCTCTCTCTTTTTTTTTTCCATGTTATTCTAAAAGCGAATTAAACTAGACTAGTTATCTGTTTTTTTTTTCTTTTGTTCATGTTAATAACATTGTTCTTTTTTTAGACTTAAAAAACTTATCTTTGTCCATAGCAAAATGTTTTTTTTCACACTATTGATTGAGACTCTTTTCTTAAAAAACTGTTTTTTTATCTTCTTTTTTTCATGTATTTTAGAAGCGAATTAAACAACACTGGTTATCCCTTTTTTTTTTTCCTTCTCATTTTCTCATGTTAACAACAATGTTTTTTTAGACTTAAAAAAGTTTTTTTCTCTCTCTCTTTTTTTTTCTTTTCATGTTAATCTTTTTTATCTTCTTTTTTTCATGTTATCTTTTTTTAGTAAATAATACAACAATCTGATTTTGTATATTACTTTTTTTTTTTTTTTTTTTTAAAATACTATTATTGTCAATCATCCAAACATAGCAACAAATATAAAGTAATGTTATTCGTCCAAATATAAACAAGATTTATAAAATAGTCCTTCACACCCTACCACTCTCTAAACGATAACCTTCACCCCCACCAAGCACAATCGTTCCTCAACCAAACAAATTAAGGCTTGTTTCGGTAGAGTGAGAAGATCGAATAAAGCATAAAAGGGAATTAAAGGTTTGGGGCGGCGAGAGAGAGATTGTTTGGAGCGGCAAGAGAAAGAGACACGAATCCAGATCTGTATATCTATAGATCTCTGAAGGGTCTAGAGAAAAACATGCAAGAAGAGTACCATCATAAACGTAGATTTATAGATCTGTGAAGGGCTAGATCTATTGATCTAAGGATCCAGATCTGGTTTCGATGGCGATGAAACTGACGGATACAAAGAAATGCGAAATCAGATCTAAAGACGGCACCAAAACTAGATCTGAAGATGGAGAAGTAAAGAGAGAAGAAAGAACATTATTGATTTGAGCATTTCGTTCGATCGGACAAGAAAGGAGCCAGAAGAGACAAGGGAGAAAAGAGGAGATGTAGCAAATAGTGAAACGACAAAAATCGTGGGGTTGGAAACAGTATTCCCTAGGGTTAAATTTTGAAAATAATATTAGAGCTCAAACTAAAAATAGTTCGAGCCTTAAAGGAGTGAGCTATTATAGCCCACTCCACTCCGCTTTACTCTTGGGCTTAACCAAGCCCTAAAAGTGTCACATAAATTCTTAAACTTTTACTTTTGTGTCTAATAGATTCACACAATTTTCAAGTTTGTATATTTTTAAATTTTATATAACTTTCAACACAAAACTTTTCTTTTGACAATATATGGAATGAGGGGATAAAACTTAGATCTCAAAGTTGATAATACAAGTTTATATCAATTGATCTATGCTCATATTGACTCTTTCCATATAAAACTTGATAGTAGACAATACTTTCTTTCCTATTTTTTAGATATCAACTATGATTTTGAGTATGTTATTATAAGATGTACAAAAAAGTGAAGATTTTCTAGTCCAAGTGAATGAATTATTGAAATTTCAAACATGTAAAACTAAAATTATTTTAGAGTTGGACAAATTATTCAATGAGGTTGTCACAATGTGGTTGTCTTATAATAACTGTAAAGTGTAGATTAAAAAAATTTGCGTGCTCTTAATGATTAATAGATGCCAATTTGAAATACTTCTCTCATATATATATCCAACGGTGAAAAACTCCCTGGTATATTTTGACGGCTCTCTAAATAATTTCTCACGAAATTTTATAACGTTTTTTTAACATACAAAATAAAATAAATATGAAAATAATGTAAGGCTAAATCCATTCGACAAGCTTGCTCTCTTACGCGAACGCTCGTCTAATTAAGCCCAGTGGCCCAACCAATTATATATATTTTTTAAAAAATTGTGATAATAACACATAAGACCCTCATAAAGATCCTATATTTCATATTTTCCAACTTGTCTATTATTTTTTTTTAAAAAAAATTCCAAATGGCTTCTTAATTACACAAAAATTAGAATCCAATTACCTTTTTGTCCTTAACCTATAATCAATTACACATTTTTCCAGAAAGGAACCTCAAAAGTTTCCTTGATTCACATGTACTTTTTATTTTAACCAATTTTTTTTCAAAACCCTCATTCTCCCTAGCTCTCTCTATCCCTCCCTCGTTCTCTCCATCTTCGCAGCAGCCCACGACTACCAAACCAGCGAGCGGTTCATCGATGACTACATTAGATGATGAACGACAGTCGAAGAATGACAGACACGAGTAGAACTCAGGCGACAAATGACAAACTCGGAGCGAAACAGTGAGCGACTCGATTAAATAGTGAATGATGAGCGACTTAGCTTGATGGCAGACAACGACTCAACTTGGATGATGGTGCACGCACAGCGGATTCGACTTGACACCTTGGACAATGTGTTACTTGGCTGGACGATTGATGATAAACGACTCGACTTGATGGTGGAAGGTAGTATGGTTTGAACGATGGTGGTCACGTCGCAGATGGTTGAACGACGAGAAAGGTGAAGATGAGGGGCCTCTTTTATTTTTCTTAACCACACACAAACACACATCCCAAGTATGTTATTGAAGGAAAACTAGTGACGGATTTTATGCAGAAGCGGTGATCGATCCCATTTTTAATTTTCATAGAATTAAGAAATTACAGGATAACAAGAAGAAGATTATACATTAATAAATCTAAATTTACAGCATGCATTGTATAAGAAATAGGGAAGGAATCGCTTACCCTTGAAGCCAAATTCTTCACGCTTCCCTCGATCTAGATCACGGTCTCTTCTCCGATCAGGACACCACTACAAACGAACCTTCTGTATTTTCTAAGGTTGAGAACTGGTCGGAGTTGTGGGCTCTGCCCTAAATTTTGAAGAGGGAGGAGAGATTGGGAGGGAGAAGAAGAACCTTTCTTCTCTCCCACACGCTACCTATTTTTCTGAGAGAATCAGAGGGAGGAAGTTGTAACTCCCTCCCTTTAATTAAAATAAATATAAAACTAATTTAATTAAAATTATATATATATATATACTATATGTTATATAAATACAATATATAATCTATAGTTTTATATTGTATCAAATACAATATAACCTATGATTTTATTATATCTCAACGATGCATGACATTTAATATAAATCATATTTATATTAAATTTAATTATATGAATCTCATTCATATCATTAGTATTTGAATCATATTCAAACTCCTCTCAAAATACTTTATATTATAATGTATCAAATACATTGTATTAATTATATCACATATAATTTAATTAATTATACCATATATAATTATTTTTTCTCAATTAATTTGAACAATTCAAATTAACTAAAAATTAATTCTCAATTAAATCCCTGTTAAGCTACAAAGGGAACTTTATGGACCTGTAGATTTAAGTTCCAATGGTGCTTGGATAATTAATTAAACTCTTTAATTAAATTACCCAACTTCCATTAACCATCGGTCAACTCCACTTAAGATCGACAGCTGCACTCTTCGCACTACAGATATATTTTTGTGTCCATTGAATATAACCAATCAACAGCGCGATGACCTTTTACAAATTGCCCGTAAGTACAATTGGACCAAATTACCGCTTTGCCCCTGTAGTTACATCTAATTCCTTAAGTACCATTGATTCCTTTAATGAACAATAAGTTATAGTCCAACTATGACCAAGTCCCTTTCGGGCCAAAAAAGGGTGAGAGAGCAATTTATGTACTTACCTCGACATCAGGGAAGGAGTGAATTCTGTCATGTATAGCTGTGTTCCCAACTTTCTAATTAGACTAATCCCTAAAATGATAGGCCTGTTGAGTTGGTAATCTGGCCACTCTCACCCATACAAATCAAAGGACCACCTTCATGAGCAAGAATTCGTAACTCACTCAGGATTCAGATCATGTCACCTATGGTCATCCTGGTGAAATGTAAGTCTCTACTATTAACGATGTTATATAATGAGACTAATCATTCCGTGGTCTGGTTTTAAACAAACTCTTTGTATAAGATACTCTCGCTCACATGTCTTCACATGAATGATTAGGATCAGATCATTTGTAGCACTTTACAACACTTGTAACATCTACAAAGCAGGCCGTAGCCGTAGTGTCACCAGGATAAGGTACCCAACCTTATCTATCTATTCTAGACCATTTAGATTATTATTTAAACAAGATCCACCTACATGTCTCTACATACTTGTCTAAATTACATAAAATAACCTAGGATCTTAGTTTATTGGATTGAGTGTGCTAATAAAATAACAATTATTTTATTAATAACAAATTATTTATACAATGTTTACAAACTACGATAATACAAGAGATTTAAGACACCAACCCCAACAATCTCCCACTTGTCTTAAAGCTTAGGGAGCCTAATGTACAATACAAATAAATTACAAAATACAATAAACTAGGGCATACACTATACCCAGTAACATCTCCCACTTGCCCTAGACAATATGTCGCATATCTTGTAGACCCAGACTTTCTAGATGACCCTCGAACACTTTAGCCGTGAGAGCCTTTGTAACCAGATCAACAATGTTGTGCTCCAAAGTAATCTTCATGATAGTCACGTCACCTTGATGCACAATCTCTCGAATCAAGTGATATTTTCGTTCAATGTGTTTGCTTCTACGATGACTCCTAGGTTCTTTTGAATTTGCCACAACACTACTGTTATCACAATAAAGTGTGATGGAAAAAGACATATTTGGAACAACTTCCAAATCAATAAGGAACAACTTCCAAATCAGTAAGGAACTTCTTAAGCCAAACGACCTCTTTAGTAGCTTCACAAGCAACTACATATTCGACTTCCATAGTGGAGTCTGCGATGCACTTTTGCTTGATGCTTCGCCAAACTATAGCTCCTCCATTCAGAGCAAACATTAACCTTGATATGGATTTTCGAATCTCAATCAGTCTGAAAGTTAGAGTCCGTGTATCCTGTAAAGATAAAATCCTTATCTCCATACACAAGCATAAAGTCCCTCGTTCTCCAAAGATACTTAAGGATTGTTTTGACGGCTGTTCAGTGATTTAATCCTGGATTGGATTGATATCGATTAACAATCCCTACTATATAGCAAATGTCAGGTCTGATGCATAACATTGCATACATAAGGCTACCAACAACCGATGCATAAGGAATTCGTCTCATTGCCTCAACCTGTTGAGGAGTTTTAGGAAACTGTTTCTTAAACAGTACAATTTCATGTCTGACAGGTAATAAATCCTTCTTGGAACTGTGCATCGAATATCTGACAAGCATCTTGTTAATATACGATGTCTAAGACAAGGCTAACCTTGATGGAGTATACAAGCATGCAACGAAAGCAAATAAAATCAATAAGCACTTTAATTACATTTGATTTGAGTTCTAAAGCATTCTTATTCAAGTGGGTTTCAAGTTACATACCTTTTATGATGAAATCTTCAAATCCAAGCTGCTCTTTACTCCAATTTAGCTCCAAATCAGTCCGTGAACTACCAAGTGGTCTTCTCTACTATTCTCAACCTTGAATTTAAATGGTGGAACTTAGATTTGAGTGAATTTGGTAAATATTTTGTGGGTTTGAAGAGAAAAGAAGATGAAATGCAGAAAACTGATTTTTCTGTATTCAATTCTCAGTCCATTTCCTTCAACTCGACAAATTGGAGATATTTTGTACTTTAGCAACATGCAAGCATTAACAGAAAACTCATGGCCAGTAGTTGCTTCTTTTAATTTAGTGGAATTGTGTGTGTACTAGGGAGGAACACCTCCTACTAGCTTCAAAGATGGGATAAACCCACTTTGAAATTCAATTTTCAAATTTCTCTTTTATTTCAAAATTTCAATTTATTTTAATTGATTATGAATTAATTAAAACTTGATTTAATCAATTCATAATTTGGTTAAATCAAAATCCAATTTCTCAAATTGAATTAAAATTGGAATTTATTTGAATTTATAATTAATTGAACATATTTAATTAATTAATTAATTTAATATCAAATATAAAATTAATCACACACTAAATTTTCAACATGAATTTTATTCATGTAATTGATATTTAAATCATCATTTAAATATTATACAGTTTCCAATTTTGTTTAATTTTAATAAATTAAACATTAATTATATTAAATATAATTGTGCAAACCCTAATTTGAATTTGAACTAATTCAAACTCAAAACCCTATTTTCAATTTGAACATTTTCAAATTGAAATTCAATTTGAACAATTCAAATTGATATCATTCCAAATTCACTTTTAATAATTCAAGGTGTTCATGTTTTATGAGCTAGTAGAGGGACCTTATGGACTTACAGATCATGAGCTCCAACGATTAAGATTAATTGGCTAAAACTCCTTAGACCGAATTAATCAGTATTCGTTAACTATCGAGTCACACCACTATAGCTCGATAGTTGCACTCTCCTCACTCTAGATATATTTGTGTCCACATGATTTAACCATAACAAGTAAGTCGGCCCTTCACAGGTTATTCGTAATAACGGCTGGGTCAATCTGCTATTTTACCTTCGATATTATGTCTTATTTCGCAAGTTTCAACTGATCCTCTAATGAACAATTGGTTTGTGATCCAGTCACTAAACCAGATCCCTCTCAGTCTAGTGAGAGGGTGGAGCCCTTATTCAAGACCTGGATTTAGTACTTAAGAGAACAACTATCCCTAAATCGGGTAGGCGTGAATTCCGCCTTGCACCCTATGTCCCAGTTATCTACCCGGTCTTACCCCTGAAATGGGAGACTTATTGAGCCGGTGCTGTTGAGCCAACTCTTACCTATGTAAATCTAAGGATAATCCCGAATAAACAGGAGTTCATAGTTAGCTCAGGATTAAGATCAAGTTACTTAGGTCATCTAAGTGAAATAGTCAGTTTTAAACAGTAAACAACGTTATAAAATAAGAATGACTTATTTCTTGGTCCGATCTTATGCAAACTCATTGTATAGGCACCCCCACTCCTTATGTCAATACATGAACGAATCTAGATCACTTTGTTTGTAGTATCTTTACAACAACTTATAATAGTTACAGAATAGGCCGCATCCAATAGTGTTACCAGAATAAGGTACCCAACCTTAATCATATACTATAAACCATTTTGGCTATTTACTCGAACTTGATCCATCTCTATGTCTCTACATAAAGTTCAAGAATTCATATAATAGCCATGGATCTTAGTTTATTGGATTTAGACTTTATGAATGCAATCAATAGATTCAATACCTTTATTGAAGAAATTTTGAATAACATCTTTTATTGATAATAAAATATGTTTAATTTTACAAATTGCGAGTTTTAGGACATAAAACCCAACAATACTCCCACTTGGACTAAAACTCCAGTGGATCAATATATACAAATATATATAATGTTGAGTTACACTGAGAGAACAAAAAGTATAAATACAATTGTTCATTATTTCCTTTATTGTGAAATTTTATATTGTACTTATTGTATTATATTTGTTGTATTTTATTCTTTCCTTATTTGTAATTATTTTATTCTTTCCTTATTTGTAATTCGGTATTTCTTCTATTTAAGAAACCCTTTCCTCCTAAGATTAAATAAGAGAAAAAATAATGGTGTTTAGCATGGTATCAGAGCACCAAAATTTTTGAAACCCTAAAAACCTCCAAAAAAAAAAAAAAAACCCTATTTTTTTTCCTTTTTGAAACCCTAGAAAAAACCCAGCCTTTTGTCGGCCACTTGAAGCTCCGCCGCCGAACGTCCGCCTAAAAGTCGCGAACGTTGTTTAAGTCGCGTTTTTTGGTCGCGATTTCCCAGTCTGCCGTTTGACCATGTCTGTGCCGCCGATCGCCGTTTCCACTGTCGACCGGTTGCCACTGTCTGTCAGCTATAAATTTCCTAGTTGTTGGTACCCATCATTCGAGTTTGCGATAATTGTGGTTCATTCAACCGGTCCCACTGTCCAAATAACAACCATTCGACTCAATGGGGATAATTTTCTTCGTTGGTCCCAAAGTGTTCAGATGTATATTTGTGGACAAGGGAAGATTGGTTACATCATAAGAGAAAAAACCATTCCTAGTCCAGATGACCCTTCATTCGCCAGATGGGACGCTGAAAACTCTATGGTTACGACTTGGCTTGTCAATTCCATGGTTGAAGACATTGGTTGTAACTTCGTGTGTTACTCTACTGCCAAGGAATTATGGGATAGTATAACTAAGATGTATTCTGATTTGGGCAACCAGTCACAAGTATTTGAGTTGAACTTAAAATTGGGTGATATACGACAAGGAACTAGCTCCGTTACACAATACTTTCGCTCATTAAAAAGGATTTGGCAAGACCTTGACCTCTTTGATACGTATGAGTGGAAGTCTACATAGGACCAAAAGCACTATAGGAAAATTGTTGAAGATCGTTGTATTTACAAATTCCTTTCCGGCCTCAATGTTGAGTTCGATGAAATTAGAGGTAGAATACTTGGAAAAACTACTCTTCCAACTATTAATGATGTTTTTTTATGAAGTTCGTAGGGAAGAAAGTCGCAGAAATGTTATGATTAGCAAAAAACCTATTAACTCAGTTGAATGCTCTGCGTTGGTGACTGAAAACACTGCAATGAAGGCTTCTAATCAATCCAATAAGCCACATGAAAAACCTCGTGTCTGGTGCAACCATTACAATAAACCTCGACATACATGTGAAACTTGTTGGAAACTTCATGGAAAACCTGCGAATTGGAAAAGTTCTAAGCAACATGCTTCTAATGCTAATGTAGTTCACTCCAGCCCATTTAATAAAGAGCAAATTGATCAAATTCTGAAGCTGCTACAGACCAATTCATCATCTAGTAATCCTAGTGTTTTCTTGGCATAATCAGGTACTTGTCCTCAAGCTCTCTCTTGCCTTAATTCATCTCCATGGATTATAGACTCTGGAGCTTCTGATCATATGACCAGCTCCTCTTGTTTATTTGAATCGAATTCTTCTGTGTATTGTAATGAAAAAATTTGCATTGCCGATGACAGTTTCACCTCTATTGCAGGAAAAGGAACTATTCCTTTGACTACAAAACTTATATTACGTTATGTTCTTCATATTCCAAAATTAGTTTGTAATTTGTTGTCCGTTAGTAAAATCTCTAAGGATGCTAATTGTCATGTTATCTTTTGTGAAACTCACTGTATCTTTCAGGATTAGGAATCGGAGGAGACGATAGGACGTGCTAGGATGATTAATGGTCTTAGTGTTTGTTTTTCTTCTGTTAAAGAAACTATCATGCTTTGGCATCGTAGATTAGGGCATCCAAATTTGTTTTATTTAAAGTATCTTTTAATCCAAATTGTTCATTAAATCGTAGATTAAATTTGTTTTATACTTTTTGGTTCTCTCAATGTAACTCAACATTGTATATATTTGTATATATTGATCCATTGGAGTTTTAGTCCAAGTGGGAGTATTGTTGGATTTTATGTCCTAAAATTCACAAATTGTAAAAGTTAAATATATTCTATTATCAATAAAAGATGTCATTCAATATTTCTTCAATAAAGGTATTGAATCTATTAATTGCATTCATATAATCTAAATCCAATAAACTAAGATCCATGACTACTACATGAATACTTGAACTTTATGTAGAGACATAAAGATGGATCATGTTTGAGTAAATAGCCAAAACGATCTATAGTATATGATTAAGGTTGGGTACCTTATTCTGGTAACATTATTGGATGCGACCTACTCTATAGCTATTACAAGTTGTTGTAAAGATACTTCAAACGAAGTGATCCAGATTCGTTCATGTATTGACATGAGGAGTGAGGACGTTCTATGCAACGAGTTTCCATAATATCGGACCAAGAAATAAACCACTCTTACTTTTTAACGTTGTTTACTGTTTAAGACTGACTATTTCACTTAGATGAACTAGGTAACTCGATCTTAATCCTGAGCTAATTATGAACTCCTGTTTATTCGGGATTATCCTTAGATTTACATAGGTGAGGGTTGGCTCAATAGTGCCGACTAAATAAGTTTCCCATTTCAGGGGCCAAACCCAGTAGATAGCTGGGAACATAGGGTGCAAGACGAAATTCATGCCTACCCGATTTAGGAATAGGGGAAAGATTGTTCTCAATCCATGTATTGAAGAAGGGGTCCTACAATCTCACTGGCTCAAGAGGGATCCGGTTTAGTGATTGAATCATAAACCAATTGTTCATTAGAGGATCAGTTGGAACTTAAGGAACAAAATATAATATCGAGGGTAAAATAGCACATTGACCCAGTCGGTATTACGAACAACCTGTGAAGGGTCGACTTACTGGTTATGGTTATATCATGTGGACACAAATATATCTACTGTGAGGAGAGTGCAACTATCAAGATATAGTGGTGTGACTCGATAGTTAATGAATACTGATTAATTCGGTCTAAAGAGTTTAGTCAATTAATCTTAATCGTTGGAGCTCATGATCTGTAGGTCTATAAGGTTCCTTTACTAGCTCGTAAAACATGAACACCTTGAATTATTAAATTGAGTGAATTTGGTATGATATCAATTTGAAGTTTTTAAATTGAATTTCAAATTGAAATTTTCAAATTGAAATTAGGGTTTGAATTTAGATAGTTCAAAATTCAAATTAGGGTTTGTACAATTATATTTGATATAATTAATTAACATTTAATTTATTGAAATTAGACGAAATTGGAGCGTTTATAATATTTAAATATTGATTTAAATATTAATTACATGAATAGGATTCATGTTTAAAATTAGGTGTGTGATCAATTTAATATTTGATATTAAATTAAAATTAATTATTTAAATATGTTTAATTAATTAAAAATAAGTTTCCAATTTTAAATTCAATTTAGGAAGTTGAATTATTTAGATTTAATTAATTATGAATTAATTAAATTAAAGTATTAATTGATTATGAATTAATTAAATTGAATTTGAATTTAAAAAGAAAAAAAAATGGAAATTGGAGCCCAAAAGAGGGTTTTTCCCACATTTGAAGCAAGGAGGATCTGTTCCTCCTCCATGCACACACAATTCCCACTTCAGATGTGAAGCTACTGCTAACCATTAATGAGATTAGAAGTGCTTGCATGATAGAGTTGTTTAAAAACTCTCCAAATTTTGCCGAAAAAAGTTGATGAGCTGCTGAAAATAAGTTTTTGCAACTTTATCTTCTTCCTCACATAAACCTACATTTTTACCTTACAAATTCACTCAAATCTGAGTTCAACCACTCAAATTCAAGGCTGAGAATAGTAGAGAAGATATCTTGGTAGTTCACGGTTGATTTGGAGTGAAGAACAACTTGGAATTTGAAGAATTCATCAAGAGGTAAGTAACATGAAACCCACTTGTGTTTTTCTGAAAATGCATGCTTTAAAACTTAAATTAAATGTAATTAGAGTGCTTATTGATTCTGTTTGCTTCTGTTGCATGCTAGTGTATCCTACGGGACAATTCCACATTCCTCTAGGTATTTGGCAAAGGGCTCTGGACGTTGTTCACATGATCCATCGTATCTACCGTAGTATTCACCACCACTATCAGATTTGATGGCCTTAATTTTCTTTCCAAGTTGAAGTTTAACTTCAGTTTTGAACGACTTGAAAACGTCCAAAGATTGAGACTTCTCATGAATTAAATATAGGTACCCATATCTTGAATAGTCGTCTACGAATATAATAAAATTTTGTTGTCCATTCCAAGAAGCCATAGGGAATAGACCACAAGTGTCTGTATGTATTAGTTCTAAGACATCTCAGCATCTGTTGAGACCTAATTTTTTTTTTATATTTGTTTTTTATTCCTTAATACATTCCACACAAACGTCGAAGTTACTTAAATCAAGAGAATCAAGAATTCCATCTAACACAAGTCTCTGAATTCTCTATTTAGAGACATGACCTAAACGTTTGTGCCATAATATAGAGGAATTCTCATTTAATTTACGCTTTGTACCACATGAATTAGATAATAGGATCTTGTTAAATGAAGCAAAAGAATCAAGCATATATAGATTATCAATTAAAGAATTGGTACCAATAAGCTTGGAATCTTGAAAAAGGCTAACTTTATTATTTCCAAAAGAACCAGAAAAACCAAATTTGTCCAAACTGGAAATAGAAATTAAATTTTGTCTAAATGACGATACAACAAAAGTCTCATTCAGATCCAAATAACAACCAGTTTTTAAATGCAATCTAAAATTCCTAATAACTTCAATTGGAACTGTTTTGTCATCGCCCATATAGATGAATCTTTTAGCATCACTTGGTGGCCGACTCCACAGGTGACCTTGTATTGATATACTTATGTGAGTAGTAGTACTAGAATCCACCCACCAAGTATTTGTAGGGTACATATGCTAATTTAACTTCAGAACAAACCAAAGTAAGAAGTTTACCCTTCTTTACAAGCCATTTGGCGTACCTAGGACAATATTTCTTGAAGTGACCTTTCTTTTTTCAGAAAAAACAAGGATTTTTAGTAGTTTGTTTTTTGCTCTTATTCTGCTGACATGTCCCTTCTGCAGCACTCGTAGATTTCCTTTTCTTATCATGAGAGTCAGTTGTCAAATGAACACTTTTTGTCATTTCTCTCTTAATTCTATGATCCTATCTTCTTATTGTACATATTGTGAGATAAGCTCATTAATACTCAATTTATCCTTTTGATTATTATACCTTATCTTAAACTGCGTGAATTATGCGGAAAGAGAGATAAGTACTAGATGTACAAGTAAATTTTCATTTATCTCGATATTAAATGCCTTTAATTTACCAGTGAAATTGGACATTTCCATAATGTATTCCCTTATGTTTCCATTGTCCTTATACCTCATAGAAGTTAAAGAAGTCAAAAGACTACTTACTTTCCATTTTTTATTTTTAACAAAATATTTCTCAATTTGAGCAAAGAACTTATTGACATTTTCACTTTTCATGATAGAGCCTCGAAAAGACTCCGGAATGGAGTGCATAATGATCATCAAACACATGCGATTTGACAGTTCACACTTCTCTATATTAGCCATATTCAGTTGTTCCATAGTAGAAGTAGGTTTATCGATCCTTAATGCAAGGTCCAAATCCATACACCCGACAAGTATCTCTAGGCTTTCTTTCCAAATCTTGAAGTTCGATCCATTCAACTTAGGGATTTAACTCAGATTTCCAGATATTTGAGTAAGACCAATTAAAACAATAAACAACAAAACATATCCTCAAAATTAAAATATAATAAAATAATTTCACATATGTGGAGAGACCTAGCACAACATTGATGTCCAACCTTTGGGCAAAAAACATCTGTAAATGGTACTCTTAATACAGTAATCAAAGTACCGACAATAAACTCTATAAAAAAAATAACCTTTCTTTGGACCGACTATTTTTCACTAGAGCAATTATTATAATTATAATATACTCATTGCCACATGCATATCCACAATTTGGCCAAATAATTATCTTCTTTTGGGTCGATAATTATTTGCATAAATACATGGATATGCACATCTCTTATATTTTAGAATTAAATTAATCTAGATAATAAGGGCTACTTTGGTAACATATTATTTTGAATAATTCATTCTAAAATGTAAGACACAATAATATAACAATATTATTGTTAAAAAATAATGGAAAAAGAATACTAATGATCTTTACGGTAAATTCACCACAAATTTACATAGTACAATTAAAGCAACATGTGAATATTACAAAAAATCAACAACCAAATTCAAACTCAAGTCCATAAAATAATGAACTAAATTTAACTTAAAACCGAATATGATTAATTAAGCTTGAATGCACATCATAATTAATCAAATTAAACTTATCCACGTATGATTAATTAAACTTGAACTTAAATTTTTAATATCAAATTTAAACATAAATTCACAATATGATTAATCAAATTTAAATTTACTACATGATCAATCGAGCTTGAATCCACAACATGATTAATCATTTTTTTAAAAAATCGAATTCACAATATTATCAATCAAAATAGAACCTAGATGCACAAAGTTATCAACTAAAAATCTAGGTTCAAAATTCACAAAGTTATCTGTTAATAATTAAAGAAAACTTAAAAAAAAAAGAAAAAAGAAACAAACAAAATATTAATTCTTCAAAGCAAGAACAACCCATTTGTACTTCAAATGGCTAATACTCTCATTCACGTTGGCAAGATCTTTGATTGAAATAGATTTTGCCTGGATTGCACACCACCGCTGGCAAGTCTTCCAACCGAAACCCATGAAACCAACTGCCAACAATACCTTACTGGTCTTGCATTTTAATGAACACCAAAGATCGTTCGCAACCCCGATTGCTTTCTTCCATTTGTTAACGTGAAGTGAGGGTTTCAACATTTTATTTTATTTTATTTTTTAATTTTATTTTATTCTTCTCATACCCAATAAAAAACAAAAAGCCAACAATTCAACATGAAATTTATGCTCTGACACCATTTGTTAATAAGATTACTTTATATCTATATTAAATAGATAAACCCTAAGATCATTCATGCCAAATTATCAAAAATAATAACATATCGAATTCCATTGAAAAACTAATGATAGCTTCAAGATGATGATAGATGACTATGGTCTTCCTTAACCAAGACTAAGATGACTATAGGACTATAATTTTCCTCAATCAAAACTCTGAATGTATCGGAACCATAGTCCTAAGGTCTCTTTATATACTAGTTCAATTAAGGTTCACATTAATCCCATTAAACCTTAATTAACTAGAAATGAGTTTTTATCCATTAAGTCCATACTCAACAATCTAGGACTTTAATTAATTAGATCTCAATCTAATAAAATAATCCAATATGATAAATTATTAATCCACATACATAGTCCATATTTTAATTAAACATGTTATTATTTAAATATGTCTAACAAAAAATAGATAAAAAAGGAAAAAATTTAGAGATCGAAGAAAGACTCATAGGCTTAATTTTAAAAAGCAAAAACAAAAAATAAAATGATTACTAAACGGGACCTTAATTTATTGTTTGTAGTGGACAATACACCCGATATTACAACTTAAGACTATCTATAGCCTTCCTATTGCACGGTTGTTCGGTCCTTGTGCATCCACACTGCTTCGATAGACAGCACGAGTAGTGCTCACATTACACTCATAGGATTGTGGATATTGTATTTATTTTGATCATAACATTGTAGCAAAGAAACAATCCATCATATGTTGGTCTAGTGCCAAAGCTGAGTATAAATGTAATGCTGTTGGTGCAACTGAATTCGTATGGCTTCAGTCCCTTCTTCTTGATTTACAAATTACTTTATCTATGTCTCCTTCACCTAGCTAGTGTCATTCCCATTTCGTCCTCAATAGAAAGTTATATGTTCAAAATCTTCCAAATTAATGTTCAAGCTCAATGTCAGTGATGCCACGACAATACCCATAGCAATTGGGCTTCGAGTCTGGTCTTTCCCCTTATTTTTCATGTAAAATGACCCAAGCCCATTGATGAAATTACTTGTTGCTGGGCCATCATGGCTAATTTCTTTCTTTTAAAAATAAGATATTGTAATTAAAGTGTGGGTGGAGAATCGAATCTCAGACTATGAGATTGATAGTATAAATATTATGTTAGTTGAACTACGCTCTTGTTGATCATCATCCCTAATTTTATTATTCCATCATTGTATTATATAGTGAATTGTTTCTAAATATTTATAAATATATGGAAGCCAAGGGTTTCTCTTTTCTTCCACATTTTCCACATTTTCTTAAGACAGCTTAGTATTGCCAGAGTGTCTCTCGAGGAAAGAAAAAGGAACTCAAGCCAATATTTTCAACTTATTGCCTCCCTTGGACTTTCAAACGTTGATGGAACCCATTTCCTATTCTCCAGAATTTATTACGACTTCATAACCGAAATGGGATTTTATAAAATAATACACAGTTTCATTACTATTTTGTTTTTTAAAATTAAGTTTATGAATATCTAAATTTGTTCATTTGTTATCTACCTTTTATTAATGATTTAAAAATCACACCAAATTTTGAGAACTAAAAAAATAGATTTCAAAAAGTTATTTTTGTTTTTGGAATTTAGTTAAGAATTCAATTATTGTACTTAAAAAATATGCAAATCATTATAAAAAGTGTGGATGAAGTAGACTTAAATTTCAAAAATAAAAACAAAAAATCAAATGATTACCAAATGAGCCTTTAGAAATTAGTAAATGTACCATTTTGTTTGGTCACATGGTGAGTGGAATGCAGTTGTTTCTGAGAAATGACAACTAAATATAACTTGAATTTGAATCATGGCGGAGTAGTTTGGCTGCCCAATTTTGAATTCTACATGATTTTTTCACAAAAATCCAATGATATCATGTTGATCGAAACAATTTGCAAGTAATAGGATCAGGATACGAGAATCGAGAGCGAGTAAATGAAAACGGCCCACATCCAACGAGAAGTGGGAGTGAGAATCGAGAGAGGTAACTGGGGAGTGGGAACGGGTATCAAGGCTCGGACGTATAGGGCCTGTTGAGCCCATTTGCATGGACAATTAGATAATTTCGCAGGCGCCTGATGCAAGTCATAGTTCATTTTCTATTGAAATAATGAGAGCAAGTCATTTTTCATTTGGGCCATGGGTCATCCATAGAAAATTTCCGTAGCTAAATTTGATACATGGCTTATTTGATTTTCTTTTATTTTTTACTTTCAAAACAACATATTTTGTGTCACATAGGGTTTATTCGCGAACTCTCAACACTTAACTATTTAGCCTCATCTTAGTCACGACCCATACAATAATGTATAAAATTGCAGACCCAACAATATTTCTAGACTCAACAATACTTTTCAGATAACTTGGTAGTATAAATTTCATACTACATCCATCATATGTATGAAAGTAAAACATGGATATCTTTGTTTTACTCTTAAAAATTAACCAACAATGGCTGCGTATTTAACAGAGAAATATTGTTTCGTAGCTTCTTCCCACTCTTCTTAGACATATTTGTTCAATAACCTCAATATATTCATCAAACCATAGCTTTTTCAGAAACAAGAACACAAAAACAATGCTGCAAAATTAAAAAGTTTTATCTAAAACATAAACCATTGATAAATGTCATATAAATTTTCTAGGACATATATACTTTGGTTTCTCTTTTTAAGGTTGCTATCTTGTAAAGTCCAACATTGATAGAATGTCTTTACAACGACATTGACAGTAAATTGTTGGTCGGTCCCTAAGAGATAAGGATAACCAAAAAGAAACAAAACTGAGTTGGAGACAGAAAAATAGAACCATAAAAAATGTTATAAAATTTGCAATATTTAGCCAAACCCTTTGAAAACTAAAACTTGAAGGCAATGAAGAAGTGAAGGGCAATTCTTAGCCACCAAAAGAATGGAACAGCCTATTCCAAAGCTTCAATGCCTTTGTTTGCTCAGACAGTGAAACTATTCCTTCAAATGGAACAAAGGCTGCCCCACATGTTCTATTCCCCTCCAACATCAACTTCCCCTACCAAAATTTTTCTGTCCCAATTTGGTTCTAAACTTTTAAAATTGTGGGCTATTTATTTTTTGGAAGGTAAATAACTGGAATTTTTAGATATCTGAAATTATAGATATTAGTAATTATAGATGCTTGACATTTTTAGATTACTATATTTGTTTTGTCAAAATATTTTTGTAGATATCTGAGAATATTTTGATAACCGTGTTTGTTTTATAGAATTTCTACTCGGAAATATCTTAAACTTACATAAAGTTTCAAGAATGCTCTTATGACTATTTATTAATTTTATGATATAATCCGAATTTTTATAACATATTTGTTTTTATCAATTTGAATTTATTTAAATTAATATAATTTTTATTGCTTTTATATTTTATTTTTCTCAACAAAATAATATATCATAATTAAAGATTTTTTATAGAATAAATATTAATTCAAATATAAATTTAAATATATTACTACAAAAATATAAAAATTACGATATAACTAAAAATATATGATATACATGATCGACAGTATTTATTTTATTTATATAACGCAAATGAAGATTAATATATTTACGTAAAATAAAATAAAAAGGAAGAACAAAAATGTAAAATGGGGATGCCCTCAACTCGGGAATTTGGAAAACCCATGTTTCAGGAGGGCATCCAAAACTTTTTAGATGTCCTCCGTCCGGGAATCCTAAGATGTTCGAGAATCTTCAGATATCCGAATATCTTACAATATCGCAAAACAAATACGGTAATCTAGATGTCCACTCCATGGGAATCTAAGATGTTTGCGAAAAAAACGTCCCTTCGACCTTTTGTCTTGTTCCCAATGTACGTCATTGAACTTTCAGAAAATGAAATTTTGTGTCTAACAGATTATTGACTTTTTGGCTTGTTCCCAAAATATGTCGATGATACATATTTTGTGTGAGTTAAACTATTCGTTTATTTTAAGTGTCATTGACTTCTTTGATATTTTTTAAAACTCATAAATTGAACTAGACACAAAATAGAAAGACTTGAATTGCATTTTTAAACACTTAATTGACCTATCATATGTATAAATTTGAATTTCATGCCTAATTCAAATTAACATATCTTATATAGATGAATCAATTTTAAAAATTTTGAATATGTTAAGAATATAGTTGACAAAAAATTAAGAAGTTCATGGTTTTATTAAACCTAAAATAAAAAATTTACAGACTGTGTTGGAAAGCTTTTAAAAGTTGAAAGATTAAATGGGCACTATAAACTTAATTTAAAATTATAATAAAATATATTATTTTTTAAAAAAGCCTCACCATGCTTTAGTGGAATTTTAGATAGTATTTATCCTTTAGGCGATGTAATAGATTGTTTACATTGTTATGACAGTGACGCCTCCTTTTTGCAAGATCTAACAACAAAACCTTCCAAATTTAATGGTGAGGAAGAGAGTGAAATAACTTCGAATTTATTATGACATAAACGAAATTGATAAGTAAAGAAAGTAAGAAAAATATAAGCAATAAAAATTTAAGTAAAGATTTATATGACTTACTAATAGTGTGTTTGCTAAAATAACAGACCAAGAGAGAGAACAATTTTATTATTAGAGAGAAATACCATAAAATATATCTGCATAGACAACAGTAAGATTGAGAGAGTTTATGTATAGCACTTCTCCAAATCCTAGGCCTAAAATCGTAAAGAACATATAATGTGTTAGATTTTGGGGGTATGTTGTACCCAAGCACACACCCAGGTGCACTGTGTCACAATTGCACTTTCAAAAGCTTCACTTGGTGATTGTGCGGCACTTGTTCCCACTCACGAACAAGTCAATCAGTTCGAATACAGAATGCCGATGGTACACCGGGTGCCTCTTGCAACCTCCACTCCCGTTTTAGAGAAAATGGTTTTAGAAAACGGGTCTGGAGAAAAGGTTTTCGCAAACAGTTTAAATGAAGAATAGAGAAGAGAAAGATTGTAGTAGACTAGAAAGCAATAAGCAACAACAACAACTTTATAACATAGTACTCTGAGTACGGGGAAGTGATGGTTAGTCTTATCCTCATATAGTGCATTATGAACAAAAACACATTCGCTACCCTTGCATATGGAAATGGGCGAGCGGTCACTCACTAAGAAAAATACATATAAACCAAACTACCTAGCGAAAGAAAATACATAGGATGAAAGCATAATAAAAAGAGGTGGAGGCGGACATGCGGCCATGGGCAACACGCCTTGGTCACTGTCTCTTATACACATCTAGATGTGTATAAGAGACAGGCATAATAAAAAGAGGTGGAGGCGGACATGCGGCCATGGGCAACACGCCTTGGTCAAGCATGATAGTGACATTCTCCCTCACTCAATTGGTTGACGTCCCCATCAACTGACTCTGCTCGAACTTAGCCTACTATTGAGTAGTTTCCTTTGAGGCCTTCCACGTGCTCCCAACGAACTTCTGTCTTGGAGGCTTCTCAACTTCTCCAGGAACTCTTGCCAGCTTGGTCCCAGTCCTTCAGCTCTGTTGCTTCTTCCCGCAAGTCCCTCGTGGGCTTCTTCTCCTGCCATTCTCTTTATTGTGGCATGCGGACGGGTCACCACCCTGCATCTGTCATCGACTTGGTTGGGATGATAGGGTTTCAGTCTACTTACGTGGATGATATGATGAATCTCCATCTATGATGGTAACTGCACCAAATAAGAGGTTTTCCCAACCCTTTCGATGACTTCCACCAGTCCTCTAAAGCTGCTTACAAGGCAATGTTCTCTTTGCCCTCGAATTCGAAATTTTCCCAGGCACAAATTTACTCAAACCTAATCTCCTGGTAGGAACTCTCAGTTTCTGGGCTTCCCTCCTCTTCTTCTCTTCCTCTTTGGAGTTGGGGTCTTGTGTAAACTGTCCAGCTCAACAACACGATACTGTTTTAAGACACGTAAAATGTTCTGGGGGGCCTTCCTTTCCGTGGTTTCGACTAACTCGTGGGTAAAGTCCTTCTCTAGTTGGAGGGTCGAGATCATTCTCATCCTATTTGGCCATTTGATCTCAGCATGCATAACGGTGGGCATAGACCCTGTGATCACTAAACACTTAGTGAGGGGTATCGGTATTACCTTATGCTCAAGCAAGAACACCACATCAAAGTCGTCCATCTTGATGATAATGAAATCGGCAAGGCCACTCTAGTCTCCCAACTTTACGACTGTTCTCTTTGCCATTCCTATAATCGACAAGGCCTCAGAGTTCATTGCTTTCATTTTACCTGCACCTCCTTCCCAATGAATATTCAACCATTTGGCTTCTGTTTCGGATATAAAATTATGGGTGGCCCCTAAATCGATCATGGTACTTTTGTCCGATCTATGGTTGACCCAAGCATCAACATACATCAGTCCGCCTCCTTGGGACCCCTTTACTTCTCCTACATCCTTCTGGAGGGCAGCTAAAAATCTCAAGGCCCTAACCCATGGGGTTCTATCTTCCTCTGCTTGTATATTCTCGTCCTCTACCCGAAGAGTTTTTCCTTTCCAGTTCGAAGTTAATGAGGCTTAAAAAGCGTTAAAGGTTGCTCGTTCCAGACATTTGCTCACCTTGCGCGGTCCTTTGCCTATGTAACAGGATAAGGGCCGATAAAAATTCTTCTGATTCTACCCCCACCACGTATTTCTAGTCGTCTGTTGAGAGGGCCTGCTATCCCCATTATTTTCTTTATCTTCCACACTGTTTCTTGATGGGCTCGATCTGTTTCTCTTTCTTCCCCTATTAGGGAATCTCGAGTGTTGCTTCATCTCTTAAGATTCATCAATCAAGTCAAATAACCGTTCGGCCACTGCTTATGCGGTTGGGAGATCCTGTATTATCTGGTCATACAGTTTTGTTTTTGCCCATGGTTTCAGGTCTTCGACAAAACATAAAACTTTGTCTTTTTCAGACATATCTCTTATGTCCAACATCAATCTGACAAATTGTTTCACGTAGTCCCTAATAGTATTGGTATGTTTCAATTCTCGTAGCTTACGTCTTGCCAAAATCTCAACATTTTCGGGGAAGAACTGAGAACGTAACTCTTGTTTCAGTCTCTCCCATGTGTCGATGGTACATCGACCCTCTTGGACTTGAAACGGGACCTCCACTATAGCTTGGCATCTTCTGCTAGGTGCATCATTGCTAGGGTGATCTTCGAATCTTCAGTCGTTTTGTTTGTAGCCCTGAAGTACTATTCCATGTCAAAGATAAAATTTTCTAGCGTCTTTGTGTCGCGGCCCTGCAGAAGGGCTTAGGCTCGAGTATTTTTACCCTATTGAATTGGGTTGCACCACCGACTGGGGCTTGATTTCCCACTGCTCTCATGGTGATGTTAACTCTTACACTAATGTTTGCGATCTCTGCCCGGATTACATTGATGGTGGCTCGAAAGTCCTTGGACAATTAAGTCACCATCTGAATGATCGCTCTCTGCGAGCTGTCTAGTTCTTTGACGCGCTCTTTTATCGGGGCAACAGAACCCGACGAACCATCCCCACGCTCGAGAGGCCCACTCATCGTAGCTTTTGCCTCTAAGGTCTCAACCCTTGTCAACAATTCCTTGATGGGCATCCCATCTAAGCGGCTAGTTACCGCATCAATTTCATCGGCGACTTCTTGTAACCGAGTCTCTAGGAATCGAACTTGATCAGGGACTTCTATTAAATAGAGCATTTTCTCTTCAATCTTGATCAATCGGTGAACATGGGACTTGCCCAACTGCTTCATAGCAGACATGATCACAGCTTCTCAACTTTACGAGCCGACTTGGCTCTGATACCAATTGTCACAATCGCACTTTCAAAAGCTTCACTTGGCGATTGTGCGACACTTGTTCCCGCTCACGAACAAGTCAGCCAGTTTGAATACGGAACGCCGATGGCACACCGGGTGCCTCTCGCTTCCACCCTCGTTTTAGAGAAAACGGTTTTAGAAAATGAGTTTGGAGAAAAGGTTTTCGCAAATAGTTTGAATGAAGAATAGAGAAGAGAAAGATTGTAGTAGGCTAGAAAGTAATAAGCAACAACAACAACTTTATAACATACTACTCTGGGTATGGGGAAGCAATGGTTAGTCTTATCTCCATATAGTGCATTCTGAATAAAAATATATCCGCTACCTTTGCATATGGAAATGGGCAAGCGGTCCCTCACTAAGAAAAGTACATATAAACCTAACTACCTAGCAAAAGGAAATACATAGGATGAAAGTATAGTAAAAAGAGGTGGAGATGGACATGCGACCATGGGCAACACGTCCTGGACAAGCATGACTGTGACAGACTGCCTGTGGACCTCAATTCACCAACCATCGAAGTTAGGAAAAAAAAGTTGGAATTCTGGAGGATGGAATTGTGAATTAAACACATCTTGCTTGGTCTAATAAGTTTGATGTTTTAATTTATTACACTTTAATCTTCCTGACAATTCTAATACGTTCTCCAAATACCCCTAATTAAGGATTATGTGTGTGTGTGTGTGTGGAAATGAGTGGCGTTGTGGGAATGATGGTTTGAGGAAATTGATGTAATTGAGAAATTTAAATATAATATTATATTATTTGTTGGAAATTAAATGACATTGTTGGAATTTTTAAAAGGAACAAATAAATAATTATTTTATTTTAATAATAAAAAATGTGGAAAATCAAAATTGAGAGGATAATTGAAATTGAAAATTGAAAATGACAACGGAGGAAGAATTTGGAGAAACTAAGAAATTTTATTGAAATTTTACAAGTACAAGCTCTTCCTTTTTTTAGGAAAAATACTTAAAAGAAACTCATACAAGACTCACTCTGAAAACTTCTGCCTTAACTATCTATTAAGCCTCTTTTATATAGATTTAGGAGACTACACTATAGGAGACTTATTTACATAAATCAAGCTAGTTATTCTTTACATCATGGATTGTAGAACACGTCTTTACAAAAGATGACACTTAAAGTCTAAAATTACACTTGTACAATACTTTAACACTTTAAAACCTAAAATGACACACGTACAATACTTTGTCTTCATTTTCAATTTGATAATTTTGTGTTCTACTGATTCAGATCAATGGATTGGGTTTTAGTGTAAATGTGATGTATAAAATTTATAAATTCGTTTGTATCCTCTTCTTTTTGAAGGTTGAATGTATTTTCTTCTTGGCTAATAGTGAATTAAGACGAAATTTGTTGAAGGATAACAATGAGATTTTCTTCATTTGATACTTGTGCAATTGCAGCCATCGGTCTTGATTTCTGAATCAAGAATTGTTAACTTTTTTGTAGGTTTGTTTCATGTTGTGGGGATAGATAGAAAATCATTTCTTCACTACATTTTTTGAAGCAACAACTGTGTTAATTTCGTCCTACAATTTGATTCTGTATGTTTGAAAAAGACGGTAGATTCCCTTCAGTTCTGTGATTGAGTAATTCCAGCAAAAGATCTATGCCCGATGAAAATAATTTGAAAAACATATAGTTAAATCAAAAGAATTTGAGAAAGTATTATTTGAAATATATTTAAAACTTTCAAAAATTTGGTATGGTAGGATGACTCATTAAGACCAAATATATCTCACCAATCATTAAACCATAATGAAAATTTTTTGAATACATATTTTGTCAAGTATTATGAACCAGGAATGATTAAAATTATTTAAACAAAACATATTGTACCAAACATTTTGATAATTGATGTATGAATAAGTTTGTAGAAGAAATTGATGAGAAAATCTTTTTTTGATATAAATACTTTGGTTCCATTTGGTTGGAGTTAGAACACAAAGAACCCGAACTTTTAAAAAGGCAACTCTGTTGGGGTCATCTTTGTTTCTATTATGAGTGATTTCAATTGAGTCGGTATGAACAAGAATAAATTCATAGAATAAACGAGTTTTTTGTGGATGATTTGGAATAAAATGAAAATTTGACGGAAATATTTTTTTAGATTGTTTCAGGAATAGAATTACCTAGGAATTCTGGCTCAAGAGTTGTAATATATAAAGTTTGGGTTTTATTATGGTGAGAGGTAGATGAAGCTGGTCAACAACTAAAAGTTTTGTTTGAGGGTATAACTTCTGAATTTTGAGAGTTTGAGTTTGTGATAGCTTGGATGTAAGTGGTTGGAGGAGTGGATGACTCAGTTTTGGTAGGAGAAGAGTTGATTGTCAAGGTAAAAGGCCTTAAAATGATGGATGATCTCAAAATTTGAAATTTATTTGACAACAATATTGTTTAAGGATCTTCTCCATTTCAATCCTCTTTTGCTTGTGATGATTCTCCTTGAGAAATTGAAACACTTGAGAGTACGAGACTTTGGTTTGCGGAGGTGTTGATCGTTGTTGTTATTCTTGATTGCGATCATTCTTTTCTTCTTTCTTGCTAGTAGAATTCATTCATTCTTTTCATTCTCTCTTTCACTCTCTTTTTTACTCTTTCCTTGAAGAAATTCTCTCGTGAGGTAATCGGGAAGGGAGTTTGTACTTCCTTTTATAGCTTTAATTTTGAAGTCAAAACGAGAAAGTCTTACTTGACATCTGACAACAATTTATCGAGAAACTAGATTTTTAACATCATTTTATAAAACATCTGTAGTTTCTTTGCAATCAACACGTATTAAAAGCTTTTGTTGATTAGATCACTTTGGAATTTGTTTGTACATAAAAACAATTGATAAAATCTCATTTTTTATGGTTGAATAATTTTTTTTTGAGATCCTAGCTAGATGCCTAAATGATATCTAACTAGTTGTTCTTGACCATTGTTGGACTGTTTGGGAGTATCATTATATCCTATATCTGATGTATCTGTTTTTACAATGAGTGATGCATGTGGATTGACGATGGATAAACATGGAAGACTTTCAACTAGACCTTTGATGGTCTTAATGATGCATGTATGTTGATGAGTCCATGGAGGGGGAGTTTTTGAAGTCTTTGACATAAACATTCGCATTTTTGTCTTAAATTTGGATTAAAGTCTAATATATAATTTAAACAACCTAAAAATATTTAAAATTGATTTTTATTAATGATTTCATCTGGGAATTTGTTAGCAAATTATGTCGATTTTTGAATTGATTTTATTTTTCCTTGAAAAATATTGTATCCTAAGAACCTTATTTTTTGTTGAAATAGTTTTATTTTAAGTAGAGAAACAACTAAACCATTTTGTTTAATTATTTTATAAAATATTTTTAGATGTTTAAAATGTTGTTCTAGGGATCGTGAAAAGATTAAAATATCATCAATACAAACTATTATGAATTATTGGTATGGGTTAAAAATGTCATTCATCAAAAGGGGCATTTTTTAGAACAAATTAAAAGAGTTAAATAACATGAAGCGGAAGTACCAAAGATTCATAAGCATTTAAATTCATTAATTTTGGCAGAAACTAAAATATGCTTTTCTAAAAAGAGGGTTTCAAGATCATACCTTTGAATAACTCTCTAAGAAACCGAGTATACACTAGCAATCTTCACTTGATATCATTGTGAACCACTTCAAAGCCTTCCCTACTATCCTCTTGGAGCTTTAGGTAGAGTTGTGGGAGTCAAGAACAGCTTGAAATGTTGAAGAACAGTGAAGAACTCACAGCAACCAGACAAGAAGAACACTTTCTTCTAACAGAGATTTTCTCTCAAAATTTATGCATTCATCATTCTCAAATGACTCCAAACTTCTTTATATATTCTAGATGAACATGCAAGGAACTGAAATATATGGCTTGCAGCTCATGTTTGAAGAATTAATGAAGAGAAGATAATGGCCTTTGTGTGAGCATGAAGATGAAGATAATGGAAAAAATTCATTCTGCATCTTGTGCAGATGCAAAATCCGATTTTCACTTTTCTTTTAAAAACATAAAATGATTTCAAAATCATTTTAATTGAAAAATGATTTTCTTAAATTAATTTCATAAATTAATTTAAAATATTAATTAATTTAATATCAAATATTAAATTAATTTTTGCACAATAATCATTTTCATATATTTAAATCATATTTAAATATATATTCTCTTGTTCTGTTTAATTTGAACGTTTCAAATTAATTTCTCAAGCTACTCTAAAGCTTATCCATTTATGAGCTAGTAGGGGGACCTCGCGGACTTACAGATCATGGCTCCAACGATTCGAGATTAATTGGCTAAACTCATTAATCTGATCTAACCCCCACTCATTAACTAATAAGACACTCCACTATAGCCCATAGTTGAACTCCCTTCAGTGTAGATATATTATGTCCACTTAATAACCATAATCAGTAAGTCAATCCTTCACAGGTTGTTCGTAATCACAACTAGGTCAAAAATACCGTTTTACCCCTGTGAATACATCTTGTTCCTTAAGTTCCTACCGATCCTTTAATGAACAATTTTGATTCATAATCTTTATGAATCAAATCCTTTCTCTATCATGAAAAGGCGGGGCCCTAATTGTTTAAAACTTAGAATTAGTACTTAAGAGAACAACCTATTTGCTAACCTTGAATAGGGTAGGAGTGAATTTCATCTTACAAGGCTATATCCTCAGCTATTCATCCGGTCTTATCCAAAAATGATAAGCTTATTGAGCAATGCTGTTGGACTACTCTCACCATTTTCAGATCAAAAGATAGTCCCAAACAAACCGGAGTTCATAGCTAGCCCAGGATTAAGATCGAGTTAACCTAGGTTATATATTAAATGAAATAGTTAGCTTTAACAGTAAACGGTCGTTATAAAAAAAAGTGACTATTTTTGTGGTCCAGTCTATATGCAAACTCATTGCATAGGATGCCCCCACTCTCATGTCTCAACATGAACGATTTGTGGATCACATCATTTGTTGTGCCTTACAACTTCTTGTAACAACTACAGAGTGGGTCGCATCCAATAGTGTTATCAAGATAAGACACCAAATTTCATCCATATACTTATTAGACCATTTAGGCTATATACTGTCAACTAGATCCTGTTTATGTCACTACATAAAGTTACAACAATCAGACTATAGCCAAGGATGCGTTTATTGGATTTCCATAATAAGATTAAAAATCAACTAGTCATTATTATTGATAAAATAGAATGTTTAACACGAACTGCGAGTTCTAGGACATTCACAACACAAATAGCATTACATTATATTAGTATTGTCCAAATGGAACATTGAATGTCGTTTTACATTTATCTTTTTCAGCAATTTGAATTTTCCAAAATCTAGATTTCATATCGAATTTTGAGAAGACTAAGGCATTTTGTATCCAGTTGATTAAATCATTTTGGTTTGGTATTGGATAACGTGTCCATTCTAAAACATAATTTAAATGTTTGTAATTGATTACAAGACGAGACACACCTCATCCAATTTTTTCTTGATTATTAACACAAAAAGCTGCATAGCTCTATGGTGATTTACTAGGTCGTATGAGTCCTTTTTTCTAAAAGTTCTTGAATTTTTTTATGATGGAGTTTTAATAATTCAGTATTCATCTGTATACACTACAAGAATTTTGGATTATTAACACAGAATTTTATTTTAGAATGAGGAATGTCTCATCTTGTAATCAATTACAAACCTTTAAATTCTATTTTAGAATAGATACATTATCCCATACCAAACAAAAATTATTTAATCAACTGAATACAAAATACCTCAGTCTTCTCAAAATTCGATATAAAATCTAGATTTTGACAAATTCAAATTGTTGAAAAAGATAAATATAAAACAACATTGAATACTCCATTTGGACAATACAAATGAAATGTAATGCCATTTGGACTAAAAAATGCCCCTTCTGGATTTCAAAATATTATGAATGACATTTTAAACTCATATCAAGAATTCACAATTGTTTGTATTGATGATGTTTTAATCTTTTCACGATCCATAGAACAACATTTTAAATATTTAAAAATATTTTACAAAATAATTAAACAAAATGGTTTAATTGTTTCTCTACCTAAAATAAAACTATTTCAACAAAAAATAAGGTACTTAGGATACAATATTTTTCAAGGAAAAATAAAATCAATTCAAAGATCGACATAATTTGCTAACAAATTCCCATATGAAATCACCAATAAAAATCAATTACAAATATTTTTAGGTTGTTTAAATTATGTATCAATCCACATTTAAGATAAACATGTGAACGTTTATATCAAAGACTTAGGAAAACTCCCCCTCCATGGACTCATCAACATACATGCATCATTAAAACTATCAAAGGTTTGATTAAAAGTCTTCCAGGTTTATCTATCGTCAATCCACATGCATCACTCATTGTAGAAACACATGCATCACTCATTGTAGAAACAAATGCATCAGATATAGGATATGGTGGCATTCTCAAACAGTCCGTCAGTGGTCAAGAACAACTAGTTAAATATCATTTGGGTATTTAGCTAGGATCTAAAAAAAATTATTCAACCATAAAAAATGAGATTTTATTAATTGTTTTAAGTACAAACAAATTCCAAAGTGATTTAATCAACAAAAACTTTTTAATATGTGTTGATTGCAAAGTAGCTACAGATGTTTTACAAAAGGATATTAAAAATCTAGTTTCTCGACAAATTTTTGTTAAATGGTAAGCAATACTTTCTTGTTTTGACTTCATAATGGAAGCTATAAAAGGAAGTACAAACTCACTTTCTGATTACCTCATGAGAGAATTTCTTCAAGAAAAGAGTGAAAAAGAAGGTGAAAGAGAAAGAAAAGAAAAAAAATGAATTCTACTAGCAAGAAAGAAGAAGAAAATGATCGTGATCAAGAACAACAACGATCAACACCTCCACAAACCAAAGTCTTGTACTCTTAAGCGTTTTGGGTTGAGATTAAAGAAAACACTCATACACACAGGCTCAAAGGGAAAAGCTTGAAAGGAAATGAAGAAAATGAAGGAAATAAGGTTGAAGCCCCTGATGAGAATTGATCCAAGATTGTATTCGAAAATGAAAGGCAGAGAGATGGCCACTCTTGTCGGTTTTTGAACACACATGGAAGATGAGTTTTCTCTCACAAAGACCAAAAAGGTCTGGTTTCAATTAGAAGTGATAAAACTCTCTCTCTCTTACTCTCATTTTCTCTCAGATTCAAACCTCTCTCTCTCGTTAGAGTTCTTTCCTACGTCCATGGAAAGACAAGTTCTTGTGAAAAGATTAGTACAAACTATTCTTATTTTTCTTTTCTATGTATGTGTGTAAAGATTAAGAATTGAAAGCTCCCTTTTATAGATATCTAAGGGAGATCAGTTTTATATGAAATGTATAAAAAGAAAAAACATATGGTCATTAAATTTACTATTTTAGTTTCAATTTCTCAAAGGAGAATCATCACAAGTAATAGAAGATTAAAAAGGGAAAAATCCTCAAACAATATTGCTATCAAATAAATTTCAAAATTTGGAATCATCCATCCCTTCAAGGCCTTCTGCCTTAACAATCAAATCTTCTCTTATCAAAACTGAAGAGTCATCCACTCCTCCATCCACTTACATCGAAGCCATCACAAACTCAAACTCTCAAAATTCGGAAGTTATACCCTCAAACAAAACCTTTAATTATCGACCATCTTCATCTACCTCTTACCATAATAAAATCCGAACTTCATATATTACAATTCTTGACTCAAAATTCCTAGGTAATTCTATCCCGAAACAATCCACAAAACATTTCCATCAAATTTCTATTTTATTCCAAATCATCCACAAAAAACTCGTTTATTCTATGAATTTATTCTTATTAATACCAACTCAATTAAAATCACTCATAATAGAAACAAAGACGACCCCAACATAATTGCCTCTTCAAAAGTACGGATTCTTCGTGTTCTAACTCCAACTAAATGGAACCAAAGTATTTATACCGAAAAAAGATTTTCTCATCAATTTCTTCCATAAATTTATTCATACATCGATTATCAAAATATTTGGTATAATATGTTTTTGTTAAAAATTTTTAATCATTTATAATATGTTTTGGTTAAACAATTTTAATTATTCCTGGTTCATTATATTTGACAAAATATGTATTCAAAATTTTCCATTATGGTTTAATGATTAGTGGGATATATTTGGATTTAATGAGACCATCCTACCATACCAAAATTTTAAAAGTTTTATATACTGTTCAAATAATATTTTCTCAAATTCTTTTGATTTAACTCCATGTTTTTTAAATTATTTTCATCTGGCATGAATCTTTACTAAAATTACTCAATCACAAAATTGGATGGAATCTCCTGCCTTTTTCGAACATACACAGTCAAGTGTTGGGATAAATTCAACACATTTGTTGTTTCAAAAACTGTGGTGGAGAAATGGTTCTCTATCTATCCCCGCAACATAAAAAAAAAACCTACAAAAAGTTAACAATTCCTGACTCAGAAATCAAGACTAATAGCTGCAATGACATAAGTATCAAATGAAGAAGAACTCAATGTTATCCTTCAAAATATTTCGTCTCAATCCACTACTAGCCAAGAAGAACATACATCCAACATTCAAGAAGAAGAGAATGAAAACGAATTTGCAAATTTTATGTATCACATTTATACTAAAATCCAATCCACCAATCCAAATCAGTAGAAGACAAAATTCTCAAATTACAAATAAAGATAAAATGTTGTACATTTGTCATTTTAGATCTTAAAGTGTTAAAGTATTGTAAGGTGTAATTTTAGACTTTAAGTGTCATCTTTTATAAAGACGTGTCCTATAACCCATGATGTAAAGAATAACGTTGTTTGATTTATATAAATAAGTCTCCTAAATCTATATAAAGGAGGCTTATTAGATAGTTAACCAGAGGCTTTTAGAGTGAGTCTTGTATGAGCTTCTTTTGAGTACTTTTTCATGAGAAAAGGAAGAGCTTGTACTTGTAAAATTTCAATAAAAGTTCTTATCTTCTCCAAATTCTTCCTCTTTAAATCACCGTTATCATCTTTAATTTTCATTTTCAAGCAAGTATCTTCTCAATTTTGATTTCCCACATTTTTCCATTATTAAAATAAAATAATTATTTGTTTATTCCTTTTAAAAATTCCAACGTTATCATTTTAATTTTCAACAAATAATATAATATTATATTTAAACTTTCCACTTCCAATTTCCTCATACCATCATTCCCACCACACCACTCATTTCCACACACCGCCATATGTCACTCATGCATCACTACCACATCTTTCACCTTACCACCACACACCACCATATGTCACCATCAAATGTGCCCATGCATTACAAAATGTCCACCTACAAATGTGTTTGTTTTAATTTCCTTAATTTCCATGATATAATGGTGTGTTGTGTGTGTATATATATATATGTATGTATGTATGTAAGTATGTATGTATGTCGCTACGGATCTGTGATGTGGAGCGACCAACCTTATTCCCAAGAGGAGGAAAATAGAGTCGCCACCAGTCTTGATTTAGAGGTCGTGACTGGGCACCTAAAACATGCAAAAATGGTCTACAAACAAAGATAAAATATTTGGGGAGGGTTTTTTTGTATATCACTACAAAAATTTTGGGCTTTAATGTCGGTTGAAAAAAGTGAAATTGGATGTACAATGTCGGTTTTAAATTGACATTGAAGATGGGCTACAATGTCGATTTAAAACAGACATTAGAGACCTCTCATTTTTTTTAAACTTTATTAAAGAATATATTCTTCATTTCATATCAAATCTTCTCTCTCTTACCAAACCCTTTCTTCTCCTTAGCTTGGCCATATGAATCACTTCCGATCATCATCATCATCGGTGTTGCTTGGATCTCCATCGTCGTGGGCGTTCTTCCGGTGGTTGTTCATCGTCGTGGCTGTTATTTAGTGGTTTTTTTTGTCATCGTGGGTGTTCTTCCACTAACTTCCTTGACCTTCCAACACTGGGCAGGCGTCAGCCCCCATACATGGTCTTACGAATTTACGGAGACCTGTGTTTTTGGTAAACAGTCGCATGGGCCTGGTCACTGCGACCCTCTTTGTGAGAAGGCACCCCTTCTCCTGAAGTTACGGGGCTATTTTGCCGAGTTCCTTAGAGAGAGTTGTCTCGCGCCCCTAGGTATTTTCTACCTATCCACCTATGTCAGTTTCGGGTACAGGTACCCTTTTGTTGAAGGTCGTTCGAGCTTTTCCTAGGAGTATGGCATGGGCCAAAAGCACCACCTCGAGTAAAAGCTTCGACGATCGGTTGACCAAAATGAAGATCCCAAATTGCATGAGCAATCGGTCTTACATGTAAAGGGTCATGTACCCATGCTTCAAAATTGCCTTGCCAAGCTACATGAAACAGATTTCCGGAAGTCCATAGAAAAATTATTGCTAATAACCCGAAATGAGAAGCAAAAATATTCTGATAAAGACGTTCTTCAGTAATATCATCATGACTTTCGAAGTCATGCGCGGTAGCAATACCAAACCAAATACAACGAGTAGTGGGATCCTGAGCTAAGCCTTGGCTAAACCTTGGAAATCTTAGTGCCATAATGCCTTTCAAATCCTCCTAGCCATTATTCGACTGCAATAATTCTTGCTAAGAAGAACACCAAGCTAGCTGGTTCTCTTTGAAATTCATTGAGGCGCAACAATTGACTGAACATCTAGGGGTAAAGCACTGTTTCGGTGCGGGCTGCGAGAGCAGTACCAAATCGAGGTAAACTCTGAGTACTAGATATGATCTCAAAATAATAGGGGTCAAAGTCGGCCAGTGAGACGATGGGAGATAAGCTTCATCGTCGAGAGGGAAACAACCTGGATCACTAGTTAAGGCCCCTAAATGACTGCTCAGTGATAAATGAGGTAGGGGTGCAAAGATAGCCAGGAGGTTTTCCTAGAAGCAGCGACCCTTGAAAGATTACGTAATAGCTCACTGATCGAGCGCTCTTGCGCAGAAGATGAATGGGACTAAACGACCTGCCGAAGCTGTGGGATGTAAACATGCATCGGTAGGGGAGCGTTCTGCCTTAGAGGGGAGCACTTACGCGAGCTACTTTGAGGTTCTCAATGAAATGAGGTATGGAACGGAGCCACTACGAAGAAGTTTAGGGAGTTACGAAGGAAACCTCGAGCTCATATTAGTCATGGGTTGAGAAGGGGAATTGAATTCTTTGAGACCTAATTTACCGTTGTTCCTTAGTAGCTTAGTGGTAGAACATTCGGCTGTTAACCCATTGGTCGTAAGTTTAGGACTATTTGATTGAACATGGAATTTAATTTCAACTCATAGCACCCAGTACACCCCAACAGATGGTGTAGTGAAAAAGGAAAAATAAAACACTGCTGGACATGATTCGTTCGATGATGAGTTATGCTAAATTGTCTAATTCATAGCTCCACGTCGGTGACCCACCTCTACAATCAGAACAAGCTGGATGAACGGTAAACTGACCCACCAACACATATCGGGCATCTCCAAATCTTGAAGTGTTGTAACTACCTTTAAGCTCTCTCCATAACTCATATTGTGTTTCAAAAACATTTTCTAAGGGAACCATGTTCAAAATATAAAGAACAATCTCTACTGCATGTCCTCGGCATTGTACTTTTGTCAGATCTGTCGTCTCAACACTGTTCGTAAGGTCTGGTGCTCGCCGACGTTCCAATCTTTGAGCTTCGGTTCAGATCTCTTCAAGTTTGTGGGTTGTTTAATTTGTTTGCTTGGAAAGGTAAAATTTTATTTTCATATGAATTTTCAATTGAGTAATTTAAAGTTATTTCATTCATTTTATTTTTATTTTAATGATTAAGGTTATTGAAATTTTGAAATATTGGAATTAAATTAGTTGAAGAATATATATTTGGTTGGTAGTCTTGCTTGGTGTAGTTTAAGTGTATATTAAAATCCTTTTCTTTCAATTATATATAAACTAATTTGGTCTTACTTGGTTTATTAAGTTTGATTGGTGTGGTTTAAGTGTTACTTCATTAATATTATGTTTTGTTCCAATGATTAAGTTTCTTGAAATTTTGAAATGTTGGAATTAAATTAGTTGAAGAATATGTACTTAGTTGGTAGTCTTGCTTGGTGTGGTTTAAGTGTATATCAAAATCATTTTTTTCAGTTATATATAAATTAATTTGGTCTTACTTGGTTTATTAAGCTTGATTGGTGTTGTTCAAGTGTTATTTCATTAATTTTATGTTTTGTTTCAATGATTAAGTTTCTTAAAATTTGCTGATGTTGGAATGAAATTAGTTCAAAAATATGTACTTGGTTGATAGTCTTGCTTGGTGTGGTTCAAGTGTATATCAAAATCCTTTTCTTTCAATTATATATAAACTAACTTGGTCTTACTTGGTTGATTAAGCTTGATTGGTGTGATTAAAGTGTTATTTTTATTAATTTTATGTTTTGTTCCAATGATTAAGCTTCTTGAAATTTGTTAATGTTGGAATGAAATTAGTTAAAAAATATGTACTCGGTTGATAGTCTTGCTTGGTGTGGTTCAAGTGTATATCAATATCCTTTTCTTTCAATTATATATAAACAATTTTGGTCTTACTTGGTTGATTAAATTTGATTGGTGTGGTTCAAGTGTTATTTCATTAATTTTATGTTTTGTTCCAATGATTAAACTTCTTGAAATTTTGAAATGTTGGAATTAAATTAGTTGAAGGATATATACTTGATTGGTAGTCTTGCTATGTATGGTTTAAGTGTATATTAAAATCATTTTCTTTCAGTTATATATAAACTATTTTGGTCTTACTTGGTTGATTAAGTTTGATTGTTATGGTTCAAGTGTTATTCTATTAATTATATGTTTTGTTCCAATGACTAAGCTTCTTGAAATTTTGAAATGTTGGAATTAAATTAGTTGAAGGATATATACTTGGTTGGTAGTTTTGCTTGGTGTGGTTTAAGTGTATATCAAAATCTTTTTCTTTCAATTATATGTAAACTAATTTAGTCTTACTTAGTTGATTAAGCTTGATTGGTGTGGTACAAGTGTTATTTCATTAATTTTATGTTTTGTTTCAATGTTTAAGCTTCTTAAAATTTGTTAATGTTGGAATGAAATTAGTTCAAAAATATATAATTGGTTGATAGTCTTGCTTGATGTGGTTCAAGTGTATATCAAAATCCTTTTCTTTCAATTATATATAAACTAATTTGGTCTTACTTGATTGATTAAGCTTGATTGGTGTGATTCAAGTGTTATTTCATTAATTTTATGTTTTGTTCCAATGATTAAGCTTCTTGAAATTTGTCAATGTTGGAATGAAACTAGTTCAAAAACATGTACTTGGTTGATAGTCTTGCTTGGTGTGGTTCAAGTGTATATCACAACCACTTTGTTAATGTTTTAGGTCTTATTGTTGATTATGGTTAAATTTACAAGCTTACGGTTATGTAATTTTTCCTTGTTATTGTTTGTCTTTTTTGTAGATTAAGTTGCATATTTTACAATCATGGATAATTCATGGATGAAAATGAATAGAATGTTAGCTGAGTATGGTTTAAGGGTTGAGATGTTTATTAAAAATGGTCTACAACATTCAAATATACTGAATGTCATGAGTTGTCCATGTTTGAAGTATGTGAATGCAAAGATTCTAAATGTGAACACAATAAGAGATCACTTATTTTTTAATGGTATAGATCAAAATTATCAGACATGGATTTTTCACGGTGAATCATTACTGATTAAGAGAAACAATGAAAATGTGTCTACTAGTGTAAGAGACAAAGTTGATGAGGATGATGTTGATGTTGATGACACAATTGAAATGTTTGAGGATGCATACAACTATTTTAATGAAAAATCCGATAATTTTGAAGAATTATTAGATGATGCAAAGAAACCATTGTACCCAAATTGTAAAACTTTTACCAAAATATCTATATTGGTAAATTTATATAATTTGAAAGCTAAATTTGGATGGAGCGATAAGAGTTTCACTGAGTTGTTGGAATTAATTCATGATATATTACCTAGTCCTAATGAAATTCCAACTTCTACTTATGGAGGAAAAAAGTTGTTGGGAACTCTTGGAATGAAGTACGAGAAGATTCATGCATGTAGCAATGATTGTTGCTTGTTTGGAAAAAAAAAAAAAAAACTCTCTAATGCAAATGTATGCCCCATTTATGGCACGACAAGATGGAAGCTTCATAAAAATTTAAAGGAAATTGCTAAGAATGTCCCAGCAAAATTCATATAGTATTTCTCCCCAATTTCAAGATTTGAAAGAATATTTCGAAGCAAAGAAACATCAAGTTTATTAACGTGGCATGCTAAAAAAAAGAAACAAATGATTTATTAAAACATCCCAAAGATGCCCTATCATGGAAAAAAAATAGACAATTTGTGGCCAGAGTTTGGGTCAGAACCTAAAAATCTTCGTCTTGCTCTTTCGACAGATGAGGTAAATCTGCATGGAGATCTTAGCAGTAGATATAGTTGGCCAGTAATATTAGTGACGTACAATCTATCTCCATGGTTGTGCATAAAGTGAAATGTTTTTATGTTGACTGCACTAATATCTGGTCCTAAACAATTGAAAAATTACATAGATGTTTATTTAGCTCCTTTAGTAAATTATTTGAAAAAACTTTGGAAAGATGAGGTAGAATGTTACGATGCATATGAAGAACAACATTTCATGCTTAAAGTTATTTTATTATAGACCATTAATGATTTTCCTGCTTATGGTAACTTGTGTGGTTGTACGGTTAAAGGATATCATGCATGTCCAATTTGTAGAGAGAAAACTTCATCCACTTATTTACCTAAAGGGAAGAAGATGACATATCTCGGACATCGTAAGTTTCTACCACGCTGTCATCCATATAGAAAACAAAAGAAAGCTTTTAATGATGTACAAGAATTAGAATTTGCTCCAGAACCATTGAGTGGGGAAGAAATTCTTGCAGAAACAAGTAAGTATTAATGTTCATTTGGTAAGAAAACTATCAAGGAAAAGAATAGTGGAGATAGCCCTTCAACTTATTGGAAGAAAAAATCTTTTCTTTTTTAGTTAGAATATTGGAAGTATCTTGACATGCGACATTGTTTAGACGTGATGCACAATGAAAAGAATGTGTGTGCAAATCTTATTGGCACATTGCTTGATATTCCTGGTAAATCGAAGGATGGAATAAAAACTCGATTAGATTTGGTGGAACTGAACATTAGATCAGAGTTAGCCCTTCAAGTAGGAGAGAACAAAGTCTTTTTACCTCCCGCATGTTATACATTAACACGAGTTGAGAAATTGAGATTTTGTAAGATACTATTAGAAATTAAAGTACTTGAAGGCTATTCATCGAACATTCAAAGTTTAGTGTCGCTCAAAGATTTGAAACTTTACGGACTTAAGTCGCATGACCATCACGTTCTTATGCAACAATTATTACCTATAGCCATTCGTGATATTTTACCAAACATGTAAGACTTGCAATTACTCGACTATGCTTCTTCTTTAATGCTATATGTTGCAAGGCGATCGATTCATCTTAGTTAAAGAGTATGTAAGGGGATATAGTTATCACTTTATGCCTCTTAGAGAAGTATTTTCCACCATCATTCTTCACAATAATGGTACACCTTGTAGTGCATCTCGTAAGAGAAGTTGAGTTTTGTGGACCTATTTATTTGAGGTGGATGTGTTCTTTTGAACGGTACATGAAATTGTTGAAAACTTATGTACGAAATAGAAATCGACCAAAAGGATGTGTTGGAGAAAATTATATTGTCGAAGATGTTGGGATTGGTGTCCTAATTCTCCCAGAGTCTCGTTGTTTTGTAAAGATACATATTGTTTAATGAATAAATTAATTGTTATTTAATTCTAGCATTTACTCATATCCAATAAACAAAACTCCTCGGTTATCTTATGTGAACTTAAGAATGTATATGTGATATACAAGTGGATTATGCTTTAAGTGATAACCTAAATAGGTCTGTAGTATAAGGATTATGGTGGGATACCTGATCCTGGTGACACTACGGATACGACCCACTTTGTAGAGGTTTGCAAGTGTTATAAACTACTATAAATGGTAGATCCTGATCATTCATATGGAGACGTACGAGCGGGGGTGTCCGATACAAAGAGTTTGTATAAGACCTGGACCACGAGATGACTAGACTCTGTATATAACGTCGTTGATACTAGAGACTTATATCTCATCTAAACGACCATAGGTGACACGATCTCAATCCTGAGTGTTTTGGGAACTCCTGCCTTTGAGAGCCGTTCTTTGATTAGTATGGGTGAGAGTGGCCAAATTGCCAACTCAACATGCCTACCTTTTTGGGGACTTGTCTGATCTGGGAGCTAGAAACTCAATCCACAAGATGGAATTCACTCTTTTCCCGAAGTAGGGTTAAGTAGAGAGATTGCTCCCTTAAGGGTTGATTCTAAGGCTTGAACATAGTGGCCACAACTTCTCTTTGGAAGAGAGGACTCAGTCATAGTAAGACTATGACTTATGTTCATTAGAGGGATCAATGGTACTTAAGGAGTTAGATGTAACTACAGGGGTATAACAGTTATTGGCCCAACTGTACTTACAAGCGATCTGTGAAGGATTGTCGCACTTCTGATTGGTTAATATGAACACATAATATATATGTGGTAAGGAGAGTTTAGTTTTCGGTCTTTAGTGGAGTGTCTGGTAGTTAACGAATGGTGGATCTCATGACTAAAGAGTTTAGTCAATTATTCACGTACTGGTGGAGCTTCGAGCTACAGGTTCATATGGTCCCCTTGGTAGCTCAATGGATTTGGTTGAGGATCAGTTTTTGGTGTTGATTTGAAATGTTCAAATTGACAAGAGGTATTTTGATTATATATGATATAATCGGTATACTGTATGAGATACATCTAGTGGAGGATTAATGTAAATGAGATTTACATTAAGTGCCATGGAATAGAAAAAGAACTATGGTTTATATGTTTTATGAGATGAAATATTAAAACTATAGGTTATAAATATAGTATGATAAGTTGGTTATCATTTATATTTATAATAATATTAATTATTGGAGAATGAAATCTTTGTTTTTAATAACCAATTGAGTGGGTGGTTATTGGTGATTCATGGTAATTGTGCGATAAAAAGGAAAATTGTTTTCTTAACTTTAGTAATGTTGAATTTTGAGATTTGATGGATTCTTTCTCGGAAAAACATCTCACACAGCTTGTCAAGTAAATGCCGATTTACTAAGCGACAACTTAAGCAAAGTAAACGATCATGTAATGTTTTATAGGCAACAAACATTGAGCTAAACGATGTGCTAAATGATCGCTTAGCTTTTGCCAGACGATCACTTAGCTTTAGCTAAACGATTGGGCATCGACCTATACGATAGGTCTCTATCTTCTCCCACTTGCCCAATCGTGTACACGATTGTTCATTCCTCCTTCATCTGCCTCATACCAAGTCTAAACAGAGTCCACCATCTGAATTCTCACACTGAAAATATCAAGGTAACCTTCTTGGTGGTGTCATACTCAACTCAACACTGTCGAGTTCTGTGGAGGCCGTTCATGTTGCTGGGGAATTCTTGACCGAGGTGATCGCTGAGGACGAGCGCGAAATGTTCGTGTAGTGTTGTGGTCGTGTTGTTCGAGCATTCGAGGTTGCTGTGTTTGCGTGTTCGTGAGCAAGGAGTATGGAGACGAGTCGACAAACGTTTGTAGCATTCTCCTTGTTTATTTGATTGTTCATGTTGTAATTTCTGTATTGATCGCATAATTGTTTGTTTTGTTTACGACTGTAATTGTAATGTTCGTACATGATTGTAATTTGGAATGATCTTTGTTTCGTTGCTCATGGAAATCTCGAGTTCGATTTCCTTCAAAGACTATAGAGTTTTGTTTTGAATTTGTATCTAGTGTTAATTCTATTGGGCTAAACTCATCAACAAAGAAAGGGAACTCAAACATTGATAGAGCATTGTCAGCTGTTTTTTTTATCAAACCGAGTAAAGATAAGTTGGATCAAGCTCATCTTTATATCATTCAAAATGTAAATGATGTGCTTGAAGGAGTAATAAAACATGCAACAGAATACTTCAGAACCAATAAGCATTTAAACTACATTTAATTTGAGTTTTAAGCATGCTGTTCATATGATATTCATAAGAGGATTTGAAACACATATTACCTTTGAAGATTTCTTCCACAAATTCAGCTAAAATCCACCAAGATAGAGCTTGAATCTTCAAGAAGACTACTACCGAGATCTTCTCCACTATGCTCAAGCTGGAACATGTGGTGGAAACACTTAAATCAAGTTGAATTGATGATGAACAAGTGAGGGATGTGTAGGGTTTTCAGGTTTTCACTTCAGTAAGTAAAACTTAGATTGCATAATAATCTTCATGCATGGAGCTTCTATAGATGGGTAGAATTCATACAAATATACAGGATTGCATGGAGGGCAGCTCCTCCTTGAAGATCATCACAAAAATAAAATGGATTTTGTTGACAATCCATCAAATTTGTTAGTGGGCTTTTCCCAGAAAATGGAAAAACCCATTAACTTAAAATAATTTCAAAAATCATTTTATTTTGTTATTTAGATTAATTTTATAAAATTAATTAAAAAATAATTAATTTAAATAAAACTAATTTTAATTAATTTTTAATTAAACGTTTAAATTAAAATAATATTAATTTAATATTTTAATATTAAATCAATAAAATATCAATTTCACCAATAAATCAATTTTATATTTAAATCATAATTTAAATATTAATTGATTTTCTAATTTCGTTTAATTTCGATTAAATTAAACGTTTTTAATTATATCATATACAATCAATCGAAAACCCTAAAATTGAATTTGAACATTTCAAATTCATAACCTAATTTTATACATCAATATTCAATTTGTTATTCCGATTTAAGAGCTTAGAGGGACCTAATGGACTTACAGATTATGAGCTCCAACGATATGTAATTAATTCATTAAAACTCTTTAATCGAATTAATTACTCGAATTAATTACTATTCGTTAACTATCAAGACACACCACTATAGCTCGATAGTTGCACTCTCCTCACTGTAGATATGTTTCTGTCTATGTAAATCAGAATCAGTAAGTTGATCCTTCATAGGTCATTCGTAATTACAGTTGGGTCAAAATTACTGTTTTATCCCTATAAATACATCTTGTTCCTTAAGTTTTCACTGTCCCTCTAATGAACAATTTGATTCATAATACTACTTATGAATCACGTCCCTTTCTATCATGAGAAGGCGAGGTCCCGATTGTTCAAGACCTGGAATCAGCACTTAAGGGAATAACCTATCTGCTAACCCTAAAATGGGTAGGAGTGAATTCCATCTTGCAGAGCTATGTCCCCAGTTATCCATCTGGTCTTATCCCCAAAATGGAAGGCTTATTAAGTAGTGTTGTTGGACTACTCTCACCCATGAAGATCCAAGGATAATCCCGAATAAACAGAAGTTCATAGTTAGCTCAAGATTTAGATCGAGTTATCCTAGGTTACTTTAGTATGAAATAGTCATTTTTAACAGTAAACGGTCGTTATAAAGAAAAGTGACTATTTCATGGTCCAGTCTATATGCAAACTCATTGCATAGGATGTCTCCACTCATATGTCTCTACATGAGTGATATGTTATCACATCATTTGTATTACCTATACAAAATGGGTCGCATCCAATAGTGTTATTAGGATGAGATGCCCAATTTCATCCATATACTTATAGACCATTTAGGCTATATACTCTTAACTTGATCCTGTTTATGTCACTACATAAAGTTAAAGTATTTATACTATAGCCATGGATATGTTTATTGGATTTTCATAATAGAATGCAAAATCAACAACTTTATTGAATGAGATACTCAATAATATTTTATTGATAAATAGAATGTTTAACACAAATTTTACAAACTGCGAGTTCTAGGATATTCCCAACAGTGCTTCCTTATGACGAGTATGTAGATCTCCGTCTTATTCTCGTTTTAGGCTATTTGATTATTCAATGATCTGCTAACTTTGTCATTGATAATAGGCAACATATAGATATTTTGTCTAAGCTCAATTCTGGTAAAAGTAAAAGTAGAAAGTGACTTCAAGAAGAGCATAATCGTACATTCAGTCAATAGTTGTCCACATGGGTAATCTTTAGGGCCTACTATCTGATGTATAATCAAATGTTAACTACTAAACTATTATAAAATATCGCCAATGTGAAGTCTCTAGATCTTCGATCTAGAAATTTAGCCAGTCAACTAAAATAGGCTAATTTGAACTAATTAATTCTTAATCCATATAACACGGGGTAAGTAAATACAAGTTCTTTAGTTATTTTTAATTTGCATTATATGCGTACTAATATTTCAAAATTGTTGCTTATTATAGTTATCATTAGATATTGATTGTAATCAATCTACAAGAAAATTGTGTTTATGTTTTGGACTCTGTTCGAAGTAAGGTTCAAGAGGATTTTCATAGAGTTATTAATATGTAAGTGTAATTGAACTTTTTTAGCTCTTAATTGAAGTATTTATGTTTAACTGATGTTTTCAAACTATTTAGTGGATTGAAAACATGGCAAGCCAAGCAGATCTCCAACACCACCGATCTTCTCCAAAATGGAAACCTATTATGGTAAATTTGCATTCATTTTTTAACAATTTATGTTCATTCAAACATAAGAGAATAATTGTTTTCAACTTCTTTATATGCAATGCTCTCATCAATTAGATTCTGTAGGGATGTGGGTACTATGTGCAAAAGTATATACACAATATAGTGCATAATCCTACTACTCCCATTATTAACCTCGTACGTAAATTATTTATTTTTTATATACTAGCTTTAATTTAATAAATGATGTAAACTTATGTTGAGTTATCTTTTTTTCTTTTTGTAGTTTAACACAAAAAATGCATATACTCAAGGAGAGATTGATGTAATTTGAACCAAATGGACAAGTTTTGTTGGCTGATTTGTGTAAAGATGTACTTCTTGTTTTTTTTTTTTGTTTTTTTTTGTCTCAATAGAATGTATATCTAGCTTATAATGAATCTTGATGAGTTTTGAGTTAAATATACAAGTTTAGAATGAATATGAAGTATTAATCGTTGGTTTGTGGATAGACGAACTGTTATCTAACATGATATGTTTATTGGAAGATTTATGTATATTTTTTTTTTGTTTATGGGGTATTTGGTGTAAGTATTCATGGAAGTACTAATTGATATTTGTGAATGGGAGAAATGATTATTAATATTATAGAGGTGGTTGATAATTATAATTATTGTTCTATGAAAGTGTGTTATCGATATACAAATATTGGTTAGTGTGTTTATTTCATATTTGATGAGTACTTATAGAATGGATTGGAAATATTAATTCTTGTTTGTGGATAAATTATTATAGAAGTGTGCTTCATTGCAGGTAACTTTGTATTTAGTTTTGTGGTAGAGTGTATTGTTCTGGTTATTGATATATTCCAGGTTTGAGTTCAGTGAATTCATAGGTGGAAGAAAAATATTATTGGTTTGCCATGCAGAATTTCACAAGTACGCATTACAATGAACAATTTTTTTTTTTATATTCTTTTAATAAAAAACAATGACGGACATTTCCTAACCCAACACGAGACATATAATGTCGTTTTTAACTTTTTGTCCGACATTAAAAATGGATTCGACAACGAAATTTTAAAAAAATAGACAATAATTAAAAAAACAGACATGGATTTTGGGCTTCAATGTAGGTTTAAAATCGACATTAAAGGGTAACCAACATTAAAGATGGTGTTATTAAAGCCCTTTAATGTCGGTTTTAAATCGACATTTTACACCCTCTTCAATGTCTGTTAAAACCAACATTAAAGGGCTTTAATAACATTATCTTTAATGTCGGTTTTCATCCGACATTAAAGCCTAGAATTCTCATAGTGTGTGGAGAAGGTACTAGCACCTCAAAACACTCGTTCACAAAAACGAAGTTTACTTTTCTCGTCTTAATTTAAGACCAATGGCCTTTGTAGAAAAAAATAAATATTTTTATGTTAGATTTTTAAATGACCCACATTTTATTGGTCATTATGAAAATAAATAACAACCAATATTTATGAGTGGCCAAAGGCAATTAGATAATTTTATTTGAATTTAATTTGGCCTTCCAAAATAAAAGCACCACTTCAATAATATTAGGGAATCAACCTCTTTAAATCCTAATTTCTGTCATATGAAGTTTGATACAAAATGTTTGTAAAAAATCTCTTTAAATCTTTTTCTTTAATTTTTAAGAAAAATATTATTTATGAAATCCATTTTTATTAATTTATTTTTTATTTCTAAAAAAGAGTATGAAAGGAAATTAGGAAAAGAAATCTTATGAATTCAATTTTATTTTAATTTTTTTATTTAAAGAAAAATCAAAGGATTGATTTTAGAGAAATTCAAAGTTTACTTTTAAAGAAAAATGTCTTTTATGAAAAGATTTTTTTTAAATGCATATTTTTCAATAAAGGAATTTTTATTATTATAGAAATAAACAAATTTGTAGAAGGATAAAAAAATTTATTTAAAAAAATATTATTTACAAGAAAACATATTAGAATCAAATCTTGGTCTTCCAAGAATTTAAATTTATACCTCACAAATAATGCCTTCCGAAAATTTGACTTCTATCGTCCGAGAATTTTTTTTTTTCAAAATAAAGGTTAACATTTACAAAAAAAAAAAATAAAAAAAAATAATAATTATTATTATCAATGAAGTAATAAAACAAAAGCACACGAACACTTCACAAAATGCATTCATGAACATTATTTAGCGATTTTTATGATACATATATGTTTAAATATATGTAATGACTATGATACATATTTTTTTTTTATCATCAACGCAAAATTAAATAATCATGGCTTACAAAAAAAAAATAACAATTTAGATAATGAATTATATAAATGAATGAATGTAAACAAGACATCCACATCGATTTTAAAAAACATATTTTATGATAGCAATAGAAGGCTTATCGCATAAACAACGACACAATGATACTTTTTTCGAACAATGCAAACATAATATAAAACAAAGTTGCTATAAAATTAGAATGTGGAGAGGAGGAAAAAAAAACATGGTGAAGAAAAATAAACGAAAAAAAAGATGTGGGAAATAAAAATCGAGAAAAAAAAGTGGTAGAGATTTTTTTTTTAAAAAAAAAAGAAAAAAATGGAGAAATTGTAGGAAAAGAAAAAAAATGGGGAAAAATTTAGAGAGGGATGAGAGAAACCAAAAAAAAATTTTGAGAGGAAGAAGACGAAACTTTTTTAGGAATTTTTTCGTGTGATCCTCAAATGATTCATAGTCACCCACTTAATAGAAAATTCAAACCCTTTTAAATAAAAAAAATAAATTAAATTAAATTAAAAGAAATAAGAAATAAAATTGACAGAAAATTATGTGATGGTTTGAAAATTTTATTAATTCATTCCCAAAATGATTTTGATATAAGTTTTCCGTAAATAAAAGATTTCAATATTCAAAAGCTTACCCCCTCCAAAATAAATGTTTTTATTTTAATTAATAAAAAAGAAAAAGTTATTTTAATATTATGTACTCAAAAGTTTTTTATATATATAAATTTTCTCTTGAAAATATAGCAAGTTTTTTATTATGAAAACGTCACAAAAATTGACAAAAATAAGATGATGAAATAAAATACAAGATAAATTCAGCGAGCTTTTTTTTGAAAAATGTAATTAGTATATGTTGAGATATAGGTTTTATATTCATAATATGTACGTGAAACATTTTCCTCGACAAAATTTTGAAATGAAAATATATGGCAAAATTGATTACTTTTTTGTTATGATTCAAATAATAACATGTAAATGTTAATTCAAACCTTATATCTTGATCGAAAGATATGTCACATCAAGTTGATAAATATCAAATTTACAACTATTTTTATTATTTTTTAGTACAAAATTATAACTATTATTGAAAGATACTGCACGTGGAATATAATTGATAAAATTAAAAACAAGATCGACTTAAGTTATAGGTAAATGAGGTGATCGTCTAAGGCCCCCATTTTAAAAAACCTCATATTTTGCATATATATAATTATATATATATATATATATATCTATTTAATTTAGTTTTTAATGAAATTAAATTTAAAATGTAAAATAATATATTTATTATTTTTCATAAAATTTTTCTTATAATATTGAAAATACGAATCACTAAACAATCCATAATAAATGGGCTCATAAATTTTGATTGGTTGACATTTTAAATTTATTAACCTTTTATCTTTTTATTCATAATTTATTTTATGACCTTTTTAAATATAAAAAAAATATTTAAAAATATTTACATTTTGTAGCAAAAAGTTCAAAAAATACTTGTACTTTTGAAACCTTTTGTTATAAAGAGTAAATATTTTTGGAATTTTTCTATTTATAAGAATTTTCCATTCATTTTCTTAAAAATCTCAACCATTAATATCTCCCTCAAAACTCATATGGAAATCTCAACCATTAATATAACTCCCCCAAAATTCTTTATAAGTTTATGATGAGAGAATTGAAAACCTTTCATATTTCATATTATTTATTTATTTATTTCAAAATTAAAACCCTTCCAGTTCCCCCATCAATATATTAGGTATGGTAGGTTAAAGTTATTTTAAGTTGAATTCTCTTCTTCTCTCTAAATCTATTTACGATTTTCATTGATATTCATATGGCCTCAAAGTTTCATATTTTTTCGTTTAAATTCTTTTACTTTTTTTCGAAAAAAAAAAGAAATTCATATGATTGGTTGTTCAATACCTTATCATCTAAGATTTGTTTATATTTATATACTTAGCAGAACAATAAGTCTAAATTTAGATATTAAGAAAGCCTTTCTATCAAAGATTTGCCAAATGGCTCGTATGATCTCGAGCGACTCCGGATTAAAAGTTTAGGATTTTTTTGGAGGTTAAAACTATGAACCATTCATTTGGTAAAGTATGTGCGCGCTTGTTGGGCTACAACTAGTGAGCATGGACTTGTGGCCTCAAAAAGGTGTGTGTTCCCTATGATGAAATGTTTCTGTCTCAATCGCAATCCTCCAATCTGTTGAGTTTCAATATGTCGGCAGAAGAAAATCAAAGAACCCAACAATATTATTACTTCTTTTCCAACCAACTTGCATTTTAATTTTTGTTCATTTTCCATTCTCATCAACCAAACATTTATTACAAGTTTGCACCAACGTGCAATTCTGATGGGAGCACCATGGTTAGTTTCTAACCACCAGTCGTTCGAAAACGACTCGAGGTAATGAAATAAGCGTCTCACTTAAAATTACTTCTCTCGAAAGAGATATTCTAAATTTACGGTTTCGTGGGTAAATATTTTCCACGAAAAGTTGTAAGAATATGAAATGATAGTTCCTATATGTTGAAGTTTTAACTTAAAACTTTGTAGTAGTTTGAATGTTTCAATTTTAACTCCATAAACTTTTAAAGAATCTTATATCAACTCTATAGTCCGTTTGTTTATGGCTGATTGTTTAAAAATTTTACTTATTTACTAGCATTTTTGCTCAAAATTATAAAAATATATTCATGTATTATATTTTTTTTCGTGAAAATTATTATTATTATTATTTAACCAATTTCAATAAAAAGTAACTCTGATCGATCAAATTTAAGATTTATTAAAAATATAAAAACTAAAATTTGACATTTAAAAAGTATAGTGATTAAAATTAAATGTAATAGTATATGGACAACAATGATATTTTAACCCAACTACTATTGGATAAAAATTTTACCTTGGAGATATAAGAAAATGATCATGAGTGTATAAGTAAGAATAACTATCTTCATTGGGTGAAGTCTTTTGAGATGAAACCAAAAGCAAAGTCATGAGGGTTTATACCTAAAGTGGATAATATCATACTATTGTAGAGATAGTTGGAGGGTCGTCGTTCCTAAAAAAGTGGTATCAGAGCCATGCCCCTAACTTATTAGCCATGTCAGTAGAATCCTCAAGCGCCAAACAAAAATGTAGTGGAGCTTAATGTGTTTGGTGGTTGAACTCTATCGGATAGGCTATTAGATGATATAATATTAAATTTAACTTCATCTATCAACTTAAGCATCTCGGATAAACTCCGTAGTGTTTCATTGCCATAGTTGGATAATAATATTGGCATTTCATATTTATGTCTCATCTCTATTTAGTCAACCAAACGACGCCGACGACATGGACAAAAAAAATATGACACAATACATCTTTGAATGAATAGTAGAGATTAGGACAAATCATGACATTTATTGGAGACAATAACTAAAATGGTCCTTTTGGGGTTGAAATTAGAAATAATCTTGGTTTGGTTATTTATTTCATGTGTGTCATCGTAGAATTTATAAGGACATGAAGAGACAAGTAAGATAGACTAATTATGCCGACCTAAATATAACTATCTTATAGTTTAGAAAAAGTTGAAATTTAGTCACTATAGATTATAAGTAGAATTTAGCTCATATGGTTCGATAAAATTCTTATAAATAGTCTCTACCAAACTATATATAAGGATTTTTTATATTCGATAAAACTTCTTATGAAGTTTCTACAAACTATATGAAATAAATTTTAACTTATAGACTAAACTCTAGCTTTCCATAAAATCATATAGACCAAATGTATAATTTAAACTATAACTACTTGGTGTTCACATTAGAGGGGTTAGTGACTTACCGTCCAACGATTATATGTTCAAAACCTTTAAGATCGACATTATATATATTTAGGTCATGATAAATTTGAAATCATCAATAGTTTTATACACTATATCTCTTACTTTTCCTCAAATAGTAGTACAATCAATTCATTCATTTTGTTAATATGATGTAACTCGGCCGACCTAAAACATGTATTATATATTACAATTTTCAGGTACACTTTTTTACAACTTTTCTATCGACGACGTAGAAATTTCGAATCCATATTGTGGTGTATTTTCAATAATTTGAATGGGCATAGGGATTTGAAGAGAAAATAGAAGGAAAAGAAAAAAAAAAAAGGAAAGTTTATTGAAAGTAAGCAAACAACTAGGGTTTTTGTGCATGCAAGAGATCAGTTCATGCCATGGGAACTTTATATCTACATTTATTGGATTTAGTCTTGTAATAAGTGAGAACATATGATTCTTTATTATCACTCCAAAGTTTCAGATAAACATATATGTATTATAAAATTATATCATACCAATTTGAAGGACATTAATTACAAAATTACCATATTAAAAAAAATCATTACTCAAATAAGAACATATTGTCAAAGATGAATTTTACGATCAATTAGCATAAAATATGTATTAATGACCAGATCTGTAATTCGAATTCCACATCTCTAATTGTACTTAAAAACTAGTTAAAACTTTATATATTCAATTAAAATATTAAAAATTCAAATCTCTCCATTTCACATGTTTATTGAAGTAAAAAATGATTGAGAATATGTTTGGAATCCATTTTTGAGTGTTTAATTTAAAAAATAAGTCATCTTAGAAGAAGTTTGAATATTTGGCAACAACTCAAAATAACTTTTCAAATGTATTTTAATCAGTTTTTATGAAAAGTGTCGGAATAAAAATGAATTTTTTAAAACACAATGAATTTTTTAAAACACACTTTTTTTTTCATGTCAATCCAAACACGCTCTTAAACTACTTTACGATAAAGCAACTAATATAATGCACACACTAGTTTTTTTCTTTTTTTAAAAAAAGAAAATATTAGAGTTCAGACTACAGTAACTAGGGTTAGCAGCACATACACAAGTTATTTTTTTTCCAAAAATACCCCTTGTGGGAAAGAAAATGAGTTGAGAACTAGAGAGTGGTCCATGGATTGGAACCGAGAGAGAGAGATTTAGGATCGATTTGGATAGGCTCGAGAAAAAAGTATTTAAAAAAAACATTTTTATTTTAAGATTTTTGATAAAAATTGATTAAAATATATATGAAAAAACTATTTTGAGTAGTTTGCCAAACACTCAAATTTTTTTTAAAATGACTTATATTTTTAATTAAAATCTAGAAAAGTGTATTCGAAACACATTTAAATTCTTTTATAAAAATTCTTTTTGCTCTTGGTTTCATACTGTGACATCTCTATCACCCAAATCTCACATTATAAACACATATACCTCACAACACAAAGAACAGAGAGAGATCAGAAAAGACCTTCAACCTCAATTCAACCTCTCCAAATAATTAAGCTTAGCTTGTTATATACATATTATTTAGCATGAGCCAGTGGATAGTCTCAAACTTGAATCATCATCAGTCTCACCAATCACAACAACAACAACAACAAGATTCTATCAGATCATCTTCTTCCCATGTTCATTATTTTCCCCACAAAAACTCCACATTCTTCAGCCATAATCTTGTCCCCATGTAAGCATATTAATTTAATTTACTATCAATTCCTCTTTTCTCTCTTTGTGTTTTCTTTGGTCTCTTTTCTTTTTGTCATTTAAGAGAAAACAAATCCATGTGTTGAGTTTAAGAGTATGTTTCCAAGTGATTTTTTTGATATACCACTTTTTTTTTGTGTTGGAAAAACCTCTTGCTTTTACTTGTGTGATAATTTTGGAAGCGATTTCATGAGTGTTTTACAAGAAATCATAGTTTTGACCATGATTTGATGTTTATACTTCAAAGCACTTGAACTATAAAGCCATCAAATTAAAAAGTGTTCATAATCTAATTACTTATGCTCCATGTCATAACAATTCTTTTTTAGTTTTCTTTAATTTGTTTTTATAATATAATTATGCTTATAAGCCCTACTTTTTTTTTTTTTTTTTTTTTTTTTTTTTTTTTTTTTAATACAATCTTCATGCTTTAATACCAAAATTTATTTATTAAAAACTTAATTTTGTTTTTGAAATTTAACTTGGAATTGAAATCTATTTTTGAAGATAGCGAGAAGCCTATCCAAAAATTGGTAAAGAAATTAAAAACAAACATGATTTTGAAAAACAGAAAATTAAAACTAAATTGCCAAACGTGGCCTAGGCCTTAGAGCTTTTTTTAAAAAAATAAAATAAAATAAAATAAAATACATGGGTAGGGAAATCGAAACTACTTCAAAATTGATAGTACAAGTACTATATCAAAATCCATGATTAATGTAATAATATTTGTTGGGGCGAATCAATGTTAAATAATTCAGGCCAAAGTATGAAGCTACAGAGAGTGGAGAGCAAGAAGCAGCAATGGAGGGTCATGGCCATTGCCATGGGGAAGTGCTTCCTCAAATGGCTTCAACAAATCACTCATGGGGCCAATCGAAAGACACCCTCGAGTCCATAGTTCATAGTTCACTGTCCAGGAAACGAAGACGATCCACCCCAGAATATTGCAAAGATGAAACTTTGATGAGTGGGACATCTTTACAATCTCATAGGACCTTCAAATCCAAAAATTCCATTCAAGATTTAGCTCCAGATCTTGATCGCTCGGTGATGTTCATATATATAAACTTGTTCTTCTTGTGTCATTTTGTTGTATATTTTTAATGGACAATACTGACTTTTTAATTTATTGTCTTTGGCATCGAATAAATCAGGAGGAAGAACATAACATGGAGGGAAAAACAGATGGAAGCTGCTCGACCAAACAAACTCGAGCAGCTATTATTCATAATCAATCTGAGAGAGTAAGTGTCTGTCTAGAATGACTTTCTAAATATTTAAAAGGAACTTTTTTTCAAATACCTAAGAATCAATTTAATTTTTATAGAGACGAAGAGCTCGAATAAAGCAGAAGATGAAAGATCTGCAAAAGTTGGTGCCCAATGGGAGTAAGGTATTAGAAAATCATTCGTCTTTGATAGAACTTGGAGGGTGAAATTTTGGATACTTTTTCTGGATCAGAACTCCGAACATGAGTAGTGTAATTCAAACTCATAGGATTTAATTAACCTATGTTTATAAAGTCATAAGATCTCTATATTTAAATTTAGACGTAGGCTCTAGTATTCTATGATTTTATGAACGATAGTTGATGTGATATGAATTTACAACTTATAAGATCAACGTCCATGATATAGTTGTACAACCTATGGAACATATATTCTATTCAAGTAAGGTCGTATACCATATTCTAAGATGAACAAACTCACACACGAAAATAGATGTTCGGTTTTCAAACCTAACTTGCGAAATATCACATTAGTTTTGAAAAACATTAATGAGATGTATTAGACAATTTGTACTCCACGTGGAATGCTCAAAGAAAGAGAGCTAAAAATTCTTTCTTTTTACAGACCGATAGAGCTTCACTTTTGGATGACACAATTCAATACTTGAAGCAACTTCAAGCACAAGTTCAGTTCATGGGCAGCATTAGATCAGCTGTGCCACAGATGGCCATGCCTCTAGGAATACAGCAGCAGCAGCAGCAGCTTCAAATGTCAATGCTCGCAGCTCGTATGGGACCGCTCGATGCTGCTTCAATGGCTTCCAGCTCCAGTTCCTTCCCTTGTGCTGCTACATTTCCTCCAATTCTACTGCCTTCCATCATCTCAACAACAAAGCCAAAATCTAAATTTTCGACCAGTTCTTTTGTCCCTCCAACCGATCCTTTCTGCACTTTTTTGGCACAAGTAAGTCCAGCATGAACCATATATACATGCAAAAAATAAAAAAAGCAACTGAGAACTGATCAAACTATATTGATCGGTTTAGTTGGTTTCAGTAACACATTGATCAGAATTCAAAAGTTGGTTTTAGTCGGTTGCCGATTCAGTTTTCCAAAGAGTCATTTGGTTAGACTAAAAATGGATGTTATATACACACCTGACATGAATAAAATGAATGTGCAACCAACAATAACGATGAAAATATATAAAGAGATACTATTCATTGAAGATCAAATTCAAGATGCAAAAGCATTTCACGGTTTTTCCCCCTTCCTTTCTGTATTTAATTGCTGACTTTTTGTTCTTGCAGTCAATGGATATGGATTTCTACAGTAAGATGGTGACACTATATTGCCAAGAAGTGAACAGGACTCCACGGCAGACAAGCAAATTAATGCAATTACAAGGTATCAAGGAGGATATGCATCAGAGATAGCCAAAAGAAGCTCCAGCATATGGTTGAATCCAACAAAAAGTAGTTTTAGTTGAATAGTTAGATATGCCTCATTTCAACCAAATGTTTAGAGGCTTTCTCTAGTAACTTTGGTGGATGGAAATGACATATTCTATCGATAACCATTTTTTTTTTTTTTTTTTTTTAGAATTCCAAGAATCACTATTCCTAAGTCTAAAATAAGTAAAAGCATGATGCGGAAAGATAAATTAAATCATTGGCATCTTATCTCTTCTTCCTGACTGAATCTCCCGAAAATGAATGACACGCAAAGACTCATACAGAGGAATTTAAACGTAAGTGGCATCTTTTATAAGACCCAACTTTTCTTTATCAAAGAGGACTTGAAAAGGAATTTTAGCTCCCTAAGCTAACTTTTAGCCTTTCCCAAAATGATGTACATTCTTCTTTTGGTAATGAGGAATTTTAGAGAGATAAGTTTGAGTTCAACCTCTATTGTGAAAACATACTATACAAAAAACAAGAAACACTAATAATCAGTCCTGAAAACAAAAAACTGCTTTTCCCGACACTTCTTTTCAGAAAACCCCCCATAGCTTCTTATTCTTTTTCTTACCCTAAAAATATGATATGGATTTATCCACAGGATTGAGGTCAGAGAGCTATGCTTTCCTTGACAGCTTCATTAAATTACTTCAAAGTTGATCTCCCCAACTATTCAGAATCCTAGAGCTCAATATTGGCAGTCTCCTGCGAAGGAAAAGGAACAGAATGCCAATATTTTGTTCATTTTATCGTCTGATCCCTTTGGCTCTCAAACATTGATGGAACCCATTTCCCATCCTCCAACATTTAATAGAACTTCAGAATTGAATTGGGGTTCTATAAAATATTACAAATTAGTAAATGTACTATTTTGTTTGGTATGGAATGCAGTTGTTTCTTAGGCATGCCAACTAAGTATGGCGGCTTGAACAATGGCTGAGTAGTTTGGCTGCCCAATTTCAGAATTCTTCATTTTTTCACAAAAAGCCAATGGTATCATGTTGATCCAGATGATTTGCGTGATTTCCATCATGTCGAAGAAATAGTTCTATAACATTTAATTATTCACCAGTAGTCTCGGCACGAACAAAAACCTTCAGAAAAATGGTGGAAACGGTTTCTGTCTCTCACAACAATATATCTTTGATAGACAATCGATACAACCTTGAAAAATTCATGGCAGTCCAAGCAAATTCTCAGATTTTTCACTATCCTTAGGGTGCAACCCAAAGGAGAGTTTAAGAGACCAAATGCTAAAGCAAGTTTCTCACTATGGTACATCACAGAATGTTCTTTCTCTTCTTTCTCAATATCATATAAAGCCATGTCAGTGCCTGTAACGTAACCATTTTCTTTCAATTTCTCACTCAAATTATCCAACTGCTTGTATATTGCTTCAAATTCTGGTTTTCTGTCATTTGATGCAGCAAACTCATAAACTACATTGTTTATTTCAATTGAACTGCAACCAGGGACTTTTCCAATCCCCCTGAGACTCATCATTCCTCTCAACTTCCCTACTTCAGCCCACCGTTGTTCCCTTGAGTAAAGATTTGACAACAAGACATAATTCTCACCATTGTTTGGTTCTAGTTCTATAAGTCTTCTGATAGTATATTCACCCAATTTTGTATTCCCATGGACTCTGCAAGCACAAAGCAGAGCCCTCCAAATGATAGGGTCTGGCTCCATGCTCATGGATTGGATTAACTCTAGAGCTTCATCCAAGAATCCTGCTCGACCAAGTAGGTCAACCATACACCCATAATGCTCTATCTTTGGCTGCAGTCCAAAATGTTGTTTCATGCTCATGAATTGCCTGCGCCCTTCCGTGACCAGACCTTGGTGACAGCATGCGCACAAGATGCCTAGAAAGGTAACCTCATCTGGCTTGAAATTTTCCATCAACATCCTAGAAAAAGCCGCCAAAGCAGCATCGCCTTGTCCATTCATGGCATATCCAGAAATCAAGACATTCCATGTATACACATTCTTCTCTCTAATTTCTTCAAAGACCTTCTCAGCCTCATCAACAGCCCCACATTTAGCATACATATCAATAAGTGCTGTGCCCACAAATACGTTCAGTCTCAACCTATTATGATATATAAACTCATGGACCCACTTTCCCTGATTCAGAGCTCCCAAATGAGAACAAGCTGATAGAACTACCACCATGGTTCGCTCACTCGGTTCAGCTCCAGCTGCCAGCATGCCTCGAAAAGCATTGATAGCTTCCATAAACTTTCTATTATGAGTATAACCAGTAATAAGAGCATTCCAAGTAACTGCATTTCTCTCGGGCATTTCATCGAACACCCGAGAAGCATCAGATATAGACAAACAGGCACAATACATGTGAACTAGAGCGGTACTTGTGTAGACATCATGAATAAAACCCATCTGAATAACAGTACCATGTATCATTTTTCCAACTTCAGTATCACATAGCTGTGCGGTTGCTTTAAGAACAGCAGGAAAAGTGGAGGAATCGGGCAGAATACTGAATTTATGCATGTGGGCGAAAATGTAGAGTGAATTTAAATGCTTATTCAAATCCAAATAACCCCTGATCATCGAGTTACAGAGCTGAGAATTAATAGAACTACGAAACTTGGAGAAAATAAGAGCAATAGATTCGAACCCATTATGCGAAACAGAGTCGTCTATGAGTTTCATGAGGAAATAACCGTCCCTCCGCACGTCATTGCCTTCCTTGTGGAGAGCATCCTTGTAATCAGGAATCTTTCTCTCGTTAGTTCTCGGAGGCGGAAGATCCATCGCTTGGGTATGCACAAATTTCGACATTTCTGATTCTAAAATAACCGAGTTCAAGATTGTACAAATTTCTTGGAGCCGAGACCTTTGAATTATTCCACATGAGAGAGGCAGAAGCCGGAAATACATTTTCATGGACGGACTGGATTAGACTCTGCAGTTAGCAGTTCACTATTTCTTAAACATCTGAAGCCGGCGGCCCAGCGAAGCAGATCGTTTCCTCATCAACCGTAACATTTAACAATTAGATCGGGCATTAGTTTTAGTGGAAAATACAAAAATCTTTACATAAATTTACTAATTATGATTTATCGCTAAATTATAAAAAGGTCCATGAACTTTGTATTTTATTTTAGAAAATACCCACTTTCAAAAGTTTTAAAATATCATTAAACTTTCAAAAGGAGTTAAAAAATGTTCTTGTCATTAGTTTCGGATGGAAACCGATAAAGTTTTATTTAAAAAAATAAATTTTCAAAAGTTCAAAAATACCCTTAACTTTAAAAAAAAAAATACTTTCACCATAAGCATATGAACAAAAATCGTTAATACCTCGTTGCAAAAATAACTTTAAAATGAAAATAAAGTTACAAAATACCTATACTGTTAATATGGTGATCAATTTATTTGAAGTTTTCTTAAGTTCAAAAAAATCTACTTTAAAATAAATTATACATATATCCTAATTTTTTCATATAGATACTTTTATTTTTTTTCCCCTTAATTTTCCAATTATTTGCTTACACCAATTTTTTGAGCAGTCAAAAATTCAAGTTAAATCATGAAATCCCAACAAATTCACACAAAATTCTAAAGCCAAAATCTCTCCTTAAAACATACTAAAATGATAAATAGTTTTTAAAAAATATATTTAGCTATTAACGGATACTCACCTACTAACGTACAAATTTATTAAAGTGTTTAAGTCCTAAAATCTCTTGTGTTTCCTTTATTCTCTTTTTCTTATTATAGTCCATACATCCAAATTGAAGTGTGCGATTTTATTTATTTACTTTTTTTAATAAAAATAAATTTAGAGTAAGAGAATATTGAAGAAGGGATGAGAGAAAAAGATATGGAAAATAGAGAAGTAAGACGACATTAACGATTTCTGTTCATATAACAATAAGAGTATTTTTAAACTTTTTTAAAATTTAAGGGTATTTTTAAAACTTTGAAAGCTTAAGAGTATTTTTGACATACGATACTATCAGTTTCCATCTAAAACTAATTGTAAGGGTGTTTTTTAACTTATTTTTTTGAAGTTTAAGGATACTTTTGAAACGTTTGAAAGTTTAAGGGTATTTTTGACACAAAGTACAAAGTTTAGGAGTATTTTGTGTAATAATTTAGCCAAAATTTAAATTCTCATACTTATATTAAAAATAACAATAAATATAGAGAGATAAGTTGAGTCGTTTTATTTTATTTTTAGAAAAATATTAATTTATATCCCAAAACTTTAGGTATCATAACAATATAAATCCCAAACTAATAATTATACTAATTTAAACTCTAAATCTTTGTTTGTGTATTAATTTACACCTTCATTATGTTTTGATTGAAAAAACGTGGTGTGAAATTTATAATTATATTAATTAAACTCTTGAACTTTCATAAATGAATTAATTTAGACTTTTAGGCAAAAATATTTTTGAAAAACATTCATGCACTTACTCTATCCATTCATCTTGTAAAACTGACATTTGAAGAAATCTACACACATTTAAGAATTAATGTATAAATGATTTAAAAAATAATCGTAATAAAGGGCCTAAATTTACTGACTTATGAAAGTTTAGGAGTTTAATTTACTTAAATTATAAATTCCATACAATATTGGTTGAATAAAATTTGGATGAGGATGTTTGATACAATTATTAATGTTCAAGGCGTACAACGATACAATTATGAAAGTTCAAGGGTACAATCACTACAAGAAAAAGAGGCTTTCCTGATGCTTAAATTTGTCATAACTTATACAATCCATGGTTATCGTTGTAACTTAAATGATAACCTAAATTGATTTAAATATCGGAACATAAACATGGTTATCGTTGTAACTTAAGCATGTATACTAAGCATGTAACTTAAACAATCACTACAAGAAAAAGCAATGCTTAAATCCATTTAAGTTACAACAATAATCATATTTAATGTTGTAATGTGCTACAAATGCATTTAAGTATTGAATGTTTGTGGATGTTGTTGATGGATGTTTCGGGATAATTGTCTCTGTTTAATGCTTTCATTTACTTTTACAAAAGTTAACTTGTAAGGGCCCTTGCGTTTTTTGGGGCATAATAACTTGCAATCGAGTTTGTATTCTTTTAAATTTTTGAGTCGTTCGTGAAGAAGCTTCAGACGCAAAGAGTTGTTCACTTCGATGGAGAAGACGAATCGATGGTCACATCGTGTAGCTCAAGTTAGACGATCGTTTAGATTTGGCTATGCGTTCATGTAGAAATGTTCTACTCGAATGTATAGTATTTGTTGAACGATCGTATAGCTAATGCTATACGATCGTGTAAAGAGTTTACTCAATCATGTTGCATTGACTACATGATCGCGTAGACACTCGGGGGTAAACAATTGCATAGTATTTGATACTTGACGCAAGGCATGCGCGCTAAATGATCGTGTAGGCTATCATGCTCATCGCATAGTCAGTAGCTGCACGATCGTATGGTATACGATACCCGACACTTACTACTTGATTGTGTAGACTATCATGCTCATTTCATAGTCGTTAGCTACACGATCGCATGATATGTGTTACTCAAAGTGCGTTGCACGATTGCGTGGACTTTCATGCGTATCGCATAGTCCATAGCCATGCGATCATCGCTACACGATCGTTTATACTCAACGTGCGTTATTCGATGATCAGATGGATTTGCTACACGATCAAGTGACGAGGCTTCAAGGTGGGCAGTTCAAGACCCGGTTCACCTATTTAAATCGGTTGACTTGAATCTTTTGTAATAGTTTAGCTTTTATTTCCAGTTATGAGACAAGTTATCCCGGTCCATCAACTTTTATTAAATGTGCATGTGATGTATATTTATTTTATATGCCATAATGTATGTCATATAGTTTTAAAACCCGCCATAGATTATGCATTTAATTAATGCATCATCTTTATATTATAAGTGTTATAATATATTAGTTTGCATGATTAAATTACTTAAAGCATGCTCATGCATCATATAATATAAGAGTTATAATATATGCATGCGTTAAAGCATATCCATGCATCATTTATATTATAAGTGTTACAATATAAAGTTGTATGTTAGCATGGAATGTATGCTTAGTTTATTACTTTGTTATATAAAAGTTATATATATTAGTAATGAATAAACATTACATGAAACATGACACTTAGGTTTATTTATTATAAAAGTGATAAATACCTTGTGAATGTCTAGCTTAGCAATGTGGATGGTTTTAATTGTTTCATTTTTTATAGAGTTATAATTAATGAATTTGGAATTAAAATCAATAATAAAGAGTTGCATGCACACCTTAGGCTTTAATCATGTTTTAAGAGTGTTTTAAAATTTAATTGAGATAGACCTAAAATCACGTTTCTAATAAGATTAGAAACCTAAGTTTAATCTTTTAATTTGGTTTAATAGGATTAAATTGACTAATAAAAGAATAAATATGTAACAAATGTATCTATAAGGGAACTTTTGGCTTAGGCTGGTTCTGTCTAGGCTGGGTACTTAAGTCGATGGAAATATCGCACCTTTACCTGGGAACCTATCTGGAAAGGTGAATTAGATAGATTTGTTACATGCACACAAATTTGATGACAATCCGTTAAATTTTTTAATAAGACTTGAATCAATCATGTTTAATCATCAAAAGCAAGTGTTGTTTTTTAGCAAATTAAACAAACCACTTAGTTAAAATCAGTAGCTGGATTTTCTAAGCTAATAAATCTCTAGGTAGAACATTCAGTGGGAGGTAATTGCGGTATATGATACTTCATTTTTCCTCAACACATTTCTCTCTAAATAGTTCACACCAAGAGATCTCCTCGACCTCGAGGCACCCTAGGAGTGTCCCCCTACAAATTTGGGTAGGTTAATACCAAGGTAAATGGAGAGAATGTTCATAATAAGTGGGAGCGGACGTGTGACAACATATCCCTCGGTCTCTCTTAGGTTGGATAAAGTTTTAGTGCATTGCCTCGAGGCACCTTGGGAGTGTCCCCCTAAAGGATGGTTGTTTTGCATAACTCTCTATCTGATCTCTAGAAACGGATACGGTTGCTTTAGTCTCTTGTCTTAATTTGCTTTTCCCTATGGTTGGCTCATTAGGGCGGGACTCTAGGGCCTAAAATGAGAGGTTACAATTATACAGAATTGTTAAGGATGTTAACAAATTCTAGACCGAATAATGGTGACTGTTAGATTAAGTTACAAAGAGTTGTTTCTGTCTAATGGTTGAGATTGTCTCATTCCAGTGAATGGGGCACTTGATCTCCCTATGGTGACTTTTGTCCTGCCTCACTAGGGAATCATTACAAAATAGATGTTACTTAGGGTACAATAGAACTATTTTGCTAAAACTTAATTGGTGTTAAAAGTGATTAATGCAAGTAGACTTATTAACTTTGTTCAATTTTTCAACAATTTTATTATGGTTACCGCTACTCTTTCACTTCTTGCCGTCGATAAACTGATTGGCGAAAATTATGCTTGTTGGAAGAATACGATTAATACAATTTTAATTATCAATGACTTAAGGTTACGCCTTATGGAGGAGTGTCCTCCTATTTCACCTTCCAACGCTGCTAGAAATGTTCGAGACGCGTACAAGCGCTGGACATGGGCGAACGTAAAGGTCTGAGCGTACATCTTGGCCAGCCTTAACGGTGTTTTGGCCAAGAAGCATGAGTATATGATCATTGCAAACGAGATCATGGAGTCCCTAAGGGGAAAGTTCGGACAACCGTCTGCACAGTTCAGATACGATACTCTGGAGTATATTTTCAATTCACAGTTGAAAGAGGGAACATCTGTTCGGAAACATGTTCTCAATATGATGGTCCACTACAACGTGGTGGAGATGAACGGATCGAGCATCAATAAGGCCAGCCAGGTTAGCATAATTCTGGAGTCGTTACCAGAAAGCTTTCTTCACTTCCTAAGCAACGTTGTACTAAACAGGGTTGATTACAACCTTACAACTCTACTCAATGAGTTGCAGACTTTCCAATCTTTGCTGAAAAGCAAGAAAATAAGGTTAGTGAGGCAAATGTTGCTTCATCTTCCAAAAAGTTCCACAAAGTTTCGACCGCTGGAACTAAGTCTGCACCTTCTTCTTCCAGCACCAGCAAGTGGAAGAAGAAGAAAGGTCATAAAGGGAAGGCGCTTGCTAACCCACAACTTGCTACTCTACAGGGTAGACAACCAATGAGGGTTGACAAAGAAAAATGTTTCCATTGCAACCAGGATAGACACTAGAAGTGGAACTGCCCACGTTATTTGGCTAAGAAGAAAAAGGTCAAACAAGGTAAGTACGATTTGTTAATTTTAGAAACTTGTTTAGTAGAGAATGATGATTCTGCCTGGATTATTGACTCTGAGGCCACTAACCATATTTGTTCTTCATTTTAGGAAATTAGTTCCTTGCGGCCGCTTGGTGCTCGTGAGATGACGATGCGAGTTGGAACCGGGCACGTCATCTCAGCTGTGACAGCGTAAGGTCTCCGGTTGACTTTACAGAATAGGTTTATCATTTTGAATGATGTGTATGTAGTTTCCGAGTTAAAGAGGAACTTAATTTCTGTAAAGTTTTTGCTCAAATGTAATTATACACTAAATTTTTCTATAAATAAAGTGTTTATTTTGAAAAATGGTGTTGATATATGTTCGGCTTAACTGGAAAATAATTTGTATGTTCTAAGGGCGTAAGCAACAAATTCCCTCCATAACATAGAGATGTTTAAAATTGTCGTAACTCAACATAAACGACTTAAAGTTTCTCCTAAAGAAAATGTCCAACTTTGGCACCTATGTTTAGGGAACATTAATCTTAATAGGATTGAGAGGTTGGTGAAGAATGGATTTCTAAGCGAGTTAGAAGAAAATTCTTTACCTGTGTGCGAGTCATGCCTTGAAGAAAAAATGACTAAAAGGCCTTTTACTAGAAAAGGTTATAGGCCAAAGAAACTCTAGAGCTGGTGCATTAAGTAAAACGATTAAAACGCTTCAATCTGATCGAGGTGGAGAGTTTTTGGATTCTAAATTCCAGAACAATATGATAGAACATGGAATAGTTTCCTAGCTCTCAACACTTAGTACACCTCAGCAGGATGGTATATCCGAGAGGAGAAACCCAACCATGTTGGACATGGTTCGAATGATGATGAGTTACACTTCCTTATCTCACTCGTTTTGGGGTTTTGCAGTAAAGACTGCAGCTTATATCCTGAACTTTGTTCCCTCCAAAATTGTTGTCAGAACATCTTTAGAGTTGTGGAATGGTCGTAAATCTAGTTTACTCATTTCCGTATCTGGGATTGTTCAGCACATGTGCTTGAGACTAATCCTAAGAAATTGGAACGATATTCAAAGTTATGCCTATTTGTAAGCTACTCTAAAAGGACACGAGGGGGTTATTTTTATGATCCTAAAGAAAACAAAGTGTTCGTATCGACAAATACTACTTTTCTTAAGAATGATCATATAAGGGAGAATAAATCGAGAAGCAAAATCGTGTTAAATGAACTTTCCAATGAAACTACTGATTCTTCAATAAGAGTTATTGAAGAGCCTACCACATCAACAAGAGTTATTGATATAGGTTCATCTAGTAGGTAAAATTCACCACAAGTGTTGAGGGAACCTCGATATAGTGGGAGGGTTGCGAACCCACCTATTCGCTATATGGGTTTAACTGAAATCCTAGCTATGGTAGCTGATGGCGAGTTTAAGGATCCATTGTCTTACAAGAAGGCAATGAAGGATGTTGACCGAGATGACTGAATCAAAGCCATAGATTTCAAAATGGAGTCTATGTACTTCAATTCAGTTTGGGATCTTGTAGATCAACCTGATGGGGTTAAACCTATAGGTTATAAATGGATCTACAAAAGAAAACGGGGTGCTGATGGGAAGGTGCAAACCTTTAAGGCTAGACTGGTGGCAAAAGGTTATACCTAGGTAGAAGGAGTTGACTATGAGGAGACTTTCTCGTCTGTTGTCATGTTAAAGTCTAACTATATCCTCCTATCTATTGCTTCATATTATGACTATGAGATATGGCAAATAGATGTCAAGACTGCTTTTCTGAATGGCAATCTTGAGGAGACCATTTATATGGTGCAGCCCGAGGGATTCATCGTCCATGGTCAAGAGCAAAAGGTTTGCAAGCTGAATCGGTCTATTTATGGACTAAAACAAGCATCTAGATCTTGGAACATAAGATTTGATAATGCGATCAAATCTTATGGCTTTGACCAAAACGTTGATGAGCCTTGTGTCTACAAGAAAATCATCAACAGTTCAGTAGTTTTCCTAGTGTTATATGTAGACGATATCCAACTCATTGGGAATGAAGTAGGCTTATTATCTTCAGTTAAGAACTGACTAGTGACCTAATTCCAAATGATGGATTTGGTAGAGGCTCAGTTTGTTCTTGGGATTCAGATCTTTCAGAATCAAAAGAATAAAATGCTAGCACTGTCTCAGTCATCGTACATTGACAAGATGTTGATCAAGTACTCGATGCAGAACTTCAAGAGGGCCTATTGCCTTTCAGGCATGAAATTACTTTGTCTAAGGAACAGTGTCCTAAGACACCTCAAGAGGTTGAGGAAATAAGACGGGTCCTCTATGCATCTATCATAGGTAGTTTGATGTATGTGATGTTATGTATTAGACCTGACATATATGCTACGCAGTAGGGGTAGTCAATAGATATCAGTCTAATCCAGGATATGGTAACTAAACAGTCGTCAAGAACATCCTTAAGTATCTTCGGAGAACGAGAGACTATATGCTTGTGTATGGTTCTAAGGATTTGATCTTTACAGGATACACGGGCTCTAATTTTTAGACTGATAGAGATTCTCGAAAATCCACTTCAAGATCAGTGTTCACTCTTAACGGAAGAGCTGTAGTTTGGCGAAGCACCAAGCAAGAGTGCATCGCGAACTCCACAATGGAGGCCGAGTATGTAGCGGTTTGTGAAGCTTCTAAAGAGACCGTTTGACTCAAGAAATTTCTAACTGATTTGGAAGTTGTTCCAGACATGTCTAGGCCTATCACTCTTTATTGTGATAATAGTGGTGCTGTAGCGAATTCCCATGAGCCTCAGAGTCATAAGCGTGGTAAGCACATTGAGCGAAAATACCATCTCATTCGAGAGATTATGCATCAAGGAAATGTGATTGTCACGAAGATAGCTTCGGAGCACAACGTTGCTGATCCATTTATGAAGGCCCTTATGGCTACAATGTTTGAGGGTCACTTGTAGAATATGGGTCTATGGGACATACCACGTCTGGACTAGGGCGAGTAGGAGATCTTGTACTGGGCATTTATGCCCTAATTTATGGTTTTGTGTACCTGTAATTTGATTATCTTGTACACCCCACTAGCTTTAGGAAAAGTGGGAGATTGTTGGGGTTAATGTCCTAAATCTCGTAGGGTTCTGTAGTTTGTAAACACCTGGATGAAAAAACCTTCTGTGATTTATAATATATGATATTTTATTCACATTGTTTATGAAATACTTGATATTTTAGTTGCATTAACCATAAACCAATAAACTAAAATCTATGGCTATCCTTGTAACTTAAACATGTATGTGGAGACATATAAGTGGATCATGTTTTAAGTAATAACCTAAATGGTCTGTAGTATATAGATAAGATTGGATACCTTATCCTAGTAACACTACGAGTTTGGCCAGCTTTGTAGGTGTTACAAATATTACAAAGTGCTACAAATGATTTGATCCTGATCATTCATGTATTAGACATGCAAGCGGGGATATTCTATTCCGAGGAGTTTGTATAAGATTGGACCATGAAATGTTTAGTCTCGTTATATAACGCCATTCATAATTGAGACTTTCACTTCACTAGGATGACCATAGACAACATGACCTTAATCCTAAGTGAGTTGTGAACTCTTGCCTATAAGGGCAATCTTTTGATTTGCATGGGTGAGAATGGCCAGATCGCCTACTCAACAAGCCTACCATTTTGGGGATTCATCTGATTGGAGAGCTGGGAACTCAGCTACACAAGATAGAATTTACTTCTTCCTCGAAGTAGGGGTAAGTAGATAAATTACTCCCTTAAGAGCTGATTTCGGGTCTTAAACAATGTGGCACCACACTCTCTTAGCCTGGGAGAGGTTCAGTCATAGTGGGAGTATGATCTATTGTTCATTAGAGGAATCAGTAGTACTTAAAAAGTTCAATGATTTGACCCAACTGTACTTATGAGCGATTTGTGAAGGGTCATCGTACTATTGATTGGTTATATCCAATGGACACAAAAATATATCTGTAGTGCGAAGAGTGCAGCTGTCGATCTTTAGTGGAGTGTTCGGCAGTTAACGGATGGTGGATAATGTGATTAAAAAGTTTAATCAGTTATTCATGTAACGTTGGAGCTTCAAGCTACAGGTTAATAAGGTCCCCTTGGTAACTCAATGGATTTAAGTTGAGAATCAGTTTTTGGGTTAATTTGAAATGTTTAAATTAATAAGAGGGAATTTGATTATATATGATATAATTAAATTAATTCAATTATATATGATATAATTGATATAATGTATTTGATATATTATGGTTTGATTGGAGGAACTAGTATTTGAATATGACTCAAATATATTTTCTATGGATAAGATTCATAGTTATTGAATTTAATATAAATAAATTCCATAAATAAAGAAAAAGAATTATGGTTCATATATTGTATATGATGCAATAATAAAACTGTAGTGTTTCATACTCGACGCATGGTGCGTTTGCTACACGATCAACTGTAATATTAAAACTATAGTGTTCCATAAACTACGCGATCACATAGTGTTGCATACTCAACGCATAGCTGCTCGACACATGGTGCGTTTGCTACAGGATCAGCTGCAATGTGTTCTTTGAGGGGCGATTTAAGACCCAGTTCACCTGTTTCCAACCAGTTGACTCAAATATTGTAATAGTTAGCCTTTGTTATTTTTCTTTTAGAGAGTTTCTATCTCGGTCCATCAACTTTTAGTATAAATATACATGTGATGTATGTTTCTATTATATGTCATAATGTATGCCATATAATTTTAAAACCTACCATAGGTTATGTATTTATTTTCATGCATCATTTTATATTATGAGTGTTATAATATATGAATATGCATGATTTAAATTACAAAAAGCATGCTCATGAATCATATAATATAAGAGTTATAGTATATGTATACATGCATCATCTACATTATAAATGTTATTATATAAGGTTGAATGGTTGTATGAAATGTATGCTATAGCATGGTTCATTGCTTAGTTATATAAATGTTATATATTTTGTAATGAATGAATATTGCATGAACCATGACATTACCTTAGGTTAAATTATAAATGTTATAATTAACTAATGTATGTCTATCATGCAATGATAGGTTTTAATTTGTTTCATTTACTTTATAAGAGTTAAAAATAAATAAAATTAGAAAATGAAATCAATAACCAAGAGTTGCAAGCAAACTTAGGTAAAATCATTTTTTAAAATAGATTTAAAATATGATTGATATAGATCTAAGTTCACAAATTTCTAATGAGATTAGAAATTAGATTAATCTTTAAATCAGTTTAATGGGATTAAATTGAATTAAATAAAAGATTACATTTGTAGCAAATATATCTATAAGGGACCTTTTGTCTAATGCGGGTTCTGGCTAGGCTGGGGTATTTAAGCTGACGGAAACAGAATACCCTTACCTGGGAACCTACCTGAGAATGTGAATTAGATAGATTCGCTACAAACATTCAATTGTTGATTAACATTTGTTAAAATGTTTAACGAATATTAATCAAAATTATTTAATTTTCCAAAGTAAGTGTTACTTTTGGGCAAACTTAATCAAAGTAAAAATAATTAGCCGTATTTTTCCCAAGTAAATTAAACCCTAGGTTGTTAAAATACTCAGTGGGAGGAAAAAAAATGTATATGATACGTCATTTTTCCACTCACGTTTCTCCCTTAATATTCACATCGTGAGATTCATGCTTGGCCTTGAGGCGCCCTGGGAGCATTCCCTTTCGGATGGTGTTTGCATGTGTCAATATCAAGGTGAATGGAGAGAGTATTTATAGTAAGTGGGAAAAAGATGTGTGTCAACATGTCTTATGGTCTCTTTCATTGGTTTGCACCGTGAGACCTTCTTGCATGACCTCGAGGCGCCCTAGGAGCATCCCCCTTCGGATGGTTTGTGCAGTTCGTCAATATCCAGAAAAGAATAAGGTCGCTTTAGTTTTTGCCCCAATCAGTTTTTCCCTTTGGTTGGCTCATTGGGGCAGAACTGTAGGATATAAAATGAAGGGTCACACTTACAAGAAATTATTTTGACCAAATAAATGATGACTGATCATTATAGGAATAAAAGTTATTCTAGTATAATGATTAGTTGAGAGTGTCCCAATTCAGTGAAGGGAGAAACTGACTATCCTTCAGTGGCTTTTGTCCTAAATCACTGAAGCATCATTGCAAAATTAGATGTTTGATGGGGTTCATTTAGATTTTGCTAACAACGATATCAATATGTTTGTTTTTCCAGCAAATATGTTAAATAGTGTTTTTCCGTTAGTTGCCTTTTCTAGTTTGACCAATTTCATTTATACGATATGGAAAAAGTCTATTAAAGAGTTTTTCGTGGTAAACGACCTTGAAATTGTCATAAATGAGGATTGTCCTCAAGTCCCAACCCCTGATGCACCACGAAATATTCGTAATGCATATGAGGTGTGGACAAAGGCTAATTTGAGGGCCCAAGTTCAAATTTTGGCAAGCATACCTGATACGTTGGCCAAAAGCTTTGAGAACATCGCCATTGCACAGGAGATCATGGAATCAATGTGAGAATTGTTTGAACAAAAGTTCTCACTATTCAAACAAAACGAGATTGATGATAATGAAACTAGTAGTGTATGTTCCCAAGATAATCTCCAGTCCATATTGAATGTCAAGGGACTAACAGAGAAAGCAATTGTTGCCAACTCTGATGAAGTTCATCGACGAGGATTGTCCTCTGAAATGAAACTTGGAGTTTACAATTTGGGTTATGGTACTGATCCCACTACTCTCCAGAAAATAAAGAACTCTAAAGACAATAAGTATGATTTATTTGTCTTGGAGACGTGCTTAGTAGAGAATGATGATTCTACCTGGATAGTTGATTCAGAAGCTACTAACCATGTATGTTCTTCCCATCAAGGATTTGGTTCCTGGAAACAGTTGAAAGTTGGAGAGATGACTCTTAGAGTTGGTACTGGTGAAGTCGTTTCAGCTGTTGCTATAGACAGGCTTAAGTTATTTTGGACAAGAAACGTTATATGTTATTAGATAATGTATACGTAGTTCTTCATATCAAAAGGAACCTAATTTCTGTTTCTTGTCTGATTGAACAAAATTATTCTATTTCCTTATTAGAGAATAAAGTGTTTATTTTTAAGAATGGAATGGAGTTAGGTTTGGTTCAATGGAAATTAACTTGTATGTACTAAAGCTGTTACTCAAAAAAGTTATGCTCAATACTAAAATGTTCAAAACAGCAACAACTGTAAAAAGACCGAGAATTTCTCCTAAAGAAAATGCCCATCTTTGACATCTAAGGTTAGGCCACATAAATCTCAATAGGATTGAGAATTTGATGAAAAGTGGACTTTTAAATGGTTTAGAAGAAAACTTTTTACTAGTATGTGAGTCATGCTTTGAAGGTAAAATGACCAAATGACATTTTACTGGAAAAGAATAGAAAGCCAAAGAAACCTTGTAGCTTATACATTCTGACTCTCTATGGTTCGATGAATGTAAGAGCATGAGGTAGTATGAATATTTCATCTCTTTTATAGATGATTATTCAAGATTTGGGTATGTATACCTAATGCAACATAAGTCTGAAGCTTTTGAAAAGTTCAAGGAGTATAACATCGAAGTTGAAAACTTGTTAGGAAAAAATATAAAAACACTACGATTTGATCGGGGTGGAGAGTATATGGACTTAAGATTCTAAACCTGTATGATAGAATTTGAAATCACGTCCTAACACTCAGCCCCAGGTATATTTTAGCAGATTGATGTATCAGAAAGGAGAAATATAAACCTGTTGGACATAGTTTGGTCTATGATGAGTTATGCTCGTCTACCTGACTCATTTTGGGAAAATGCAGTAGAGACTACAGTTTATATTTTGAACAACGTTCCCTCAAAGAGTATTTATAAAACACATTTTGAGTTATGGAGAGGTCGTAAAAGGTAGTTTACGCCACTTCAGGATTTAGGGATGTCCAGCTCATGTGCTAATGAATTCCATGAAGGATCTCTTACCAATTGAAATACACAATATACACTGTTTTGAATGATCTGGCCAATTTTTGGAAATACACCATTTTTTAATGTCCCCAAAAATTCCACTTGCTTACAATTGAAGGATCTCTTACCGAAGAGTTCCATGAGCATGTTCGGATTGCTTCGATCTCACCATGACCGAAATACACAATATACATTCATACGCACAGTTATGCAAACAAACAGTAATTATCAGCATGCTATGAACAACAAAATAACAAAGGAATGAGTTTCCATACCAGTTGAAGATAGTCTTCGAACTTCGGAACTCAATGCAGCGGAAACCTCTATCCAATCAACCAACGCCCAAACAGATGTGTTGACTGCAGCAGCACAAACAACCGCAAAATCACGAACGTAGTGGGGACGACACCACCAAAAAAGAGCCCCGGGTATTCTCGGAGTGAGAACCCAAAGCGTGATCTTTGGTGAATTTAGTAGAGGAATGAGGAAGCACGGATTGTGTAGGCAATAAGAAAATGGGAGGGAAAAAGGCGCTATCGTATAGCACGATGCTTATCGTTTAGGAGAAACTATACGATCGTGTAGGTTTTGTAGAACGATCGTTTAGGAAATGGTATACGATCGTTTAGCAAACTTAGCATACACTACAATTGCTTAGGGAAGCTATCCGATCGCGTAGGAATTGGTGTGTGATCGTTTAAGTGGGAGGTGGATGATCGTTTAGGCGGAGAGTGACTATCACATAGGCTCTCGAAATACTTAAGCGATCGATTACTTTTCACCAGCGCAATCTCTCTTTCTTTTTTGATGGACGATTCAAAATGAAAACCATTTTCATTTTAATTCATCGGTTACAATAACCGATACTGCCCCACTAACCCACGTCCGAACGTGAAAAATTGGCTTAATTATCATATAATTAACCAATTAAATAATAAATATAATCATATTATATTTTTACCCTATAGTTTGATATCACATATCTACTATAGTATTTTCTCCTCTACTTGATATAAATCATATTTATATCTAATTTCCTCCAAAATAAGGTATCTCATACATTTAGCCAATTATATCATATATAATTAACTAGTCCAATTATATCATATATAATCTCCTCTTGTCAATTTGAACATTTCAAATTAACCCAAACACTGATTTTCGACTTTATCCAAGCAACCCAGGGGACCTAATGGACCTGTGGCTCAAAGCTCCAATGGTCCGTGAATAGCTGACTAAACTATTTAGCCACGAGATCTACCATTCGTTAACTGTCAGGCATTCCACTAAAGACCAACAGCTGAACTCTTCTTACAACAGATATATTTCTATGTCTATCGGATATAACCAATCATGAGTACGATGACCCTTCACAGATGCTCGTAAGTACAGTTGGGCCAAATTACCGTTTTGCCCCTGTAGTTACATCTCACTCCTTAAGTACCACTGATTCCTCTAATGAACAATACAACATAATCCAAATATGTGTGAACACCTCTCGGGGCAAGAGAAGGTATGTGGCGCCACATCTTTCAAGCCCCAGAATCAGCCTTTAAGGAAGTTATCTATCTATTTTCCCCTGCCTCAGGGAAGGAGTGAATTTCATCTTGTGTAGTTGAGTTCCCAGCTCCCAAATCAGACGAATCCTTAAAATGGTAGGTTTGAATCAGCGACCTGGCCACTCGCACCCATACAATGTTACCTATGGTCATCTTCATGAAGTGAAGTCTCTGTCATGAACAGTGTTATATAACGAGACGTTAACACTTCGTGGTCAGGTCTTATACAAACTCTTTGTATAGGATGCCCCCACCCGCATGTCCCCAACACGAATGATCAGGATTAGACCATCTGTGACAAGTCACATCACTTGTGACCATTCCACAAAGTGGGTCGCATCCGTAGCGTTACTAGGATAAGGTTTCCCTTCTATATCAATACACTATAGACCCTTTTGGTTATTACTCAAGACATGATCCACTTGTATGTCACCATATACATACTTGACTCACATATAGATAACCATGGATTTTATATTTATTGGTTTGTGGTAAAGCAAATAAAACAAGCAATTGAGCAAAATACAAGATGTGAAGTAAATATCATATATTATACAACACAAGCGTTCATACAAACTATTTATAAACCACAGGACACGAGACTTTAGAGCATCAACCCACCTCGACCCGATCGAAATGTTTTAATCCGTCTATCCAATGCGTTTTCAATTTCAGCCTTGAACTCTTTGAACTTTTCAAAGGATTTAGAATTTCGTTGCATAAGATAAACATACCCGTACCTGGAGTAATCATTAGTAAAATTGATAAAATACTCATAGCGACCTCGGGCTCGCACATTCATAGGACCATAAAGGTCAGAATGTACTATCTTAAGAGCCTCCTTGGCTCTATAACCTTTTACAGTAAAAGGTCATTTAGTCATCTTACCCTCAAGGCAAGATTTGCATACTGATAAAACATTTTCTTCTAACTCACTTAGAAGTCCATTATTCACCAATCTCTCAATCCTATTGAGATTAATGTGTCCTAAATGAAGATACCAAAGTTGGGCATTTTCTTTTGGAGAAATACGTCGACATTTTGATTGAGTTACGACAGTTCTGAACAATTCAGTATTATGGAGGGAATTAATGGCTAACGACCTTAGCACATATAAATTCGATTCTAGATTTGCTGTGCAAAGAAAAACACAATCTTTATGAATAAACGCTTTATTCACATTAATAGATAGTATATTTATATTGCAATAAATATATACATCATTTAAAATAAATATATACACAGAAATGAGGTTCCTCTTTAGTCCTGGAACAATATATACACCATTTAAAATAAGAAACCTATTCTGTAAAGCTAACTGGAGTCCTCCCACTACCATAGCTGAGACAACGTGCCCGGTGCTAAATCGCATCGTCATCTCACCAGCTCCAGCTGTCGCCAACATCTAATCCCCTGAAAAGAAGAACAAACATGGTTAGTGGCTGGTGACAGAAAATTAGAAGTTAAATTATTCAATAACTAAAATCCCGTGGACACAATATGCGATGCATGTTCCTAAGATATGTGTTGATAGTCATGCGTTGGAATGATAATGCGTTAACGAATGTATATGATGACCATGCGTCCTGTCACAAGTTTTCTTGAGTTCACGCCAAGTATAATGCGAACGCAAATTTCTCGGATGATCCGAGGTCGAACACAGGGACTTGTAGCACAATGAATGCGGTGATGTGCATGTGGCGGTTTAAATAAAAGAATGGAAGAGAGGTTGCTAAGTTAACTCTATTCCTACTCCTATCTAACAGACAACGCAATGAGAATATGCATGAGAGGTAGAGATACGACAACTCTTGGCATGAAATAAATGAATGGAAAAATTGATAAAATGCGGAGATGATTTCATTGCAACCCTTAAGAGTGACCGCAAGGGCAAGTCAACACAAGCCATGCAATCATGCTACACACATGTGAAGCTAACTCTAAGATGTATTTGGTGTATCTGTGATATTGTCGAGAAGCCTATGCCTGCTTAGACCTCCATAACCAGTTCACTAGCTCCTGCCGCATGAGCGTGGTTGCCACATAACCCCTTATCCTACTTCCTGGATGCATGCAATATCCAATCTGTAGGGTGCATACGCTATATTATAGCAAACGGAGCTTATCTTTACGATCCCCATTCTTGCCTATGCGTTCCAATCCGCTCTCCCGAGTCTTAGATTTGGGTTTTAGACTACTCTCCCAAGTATGCCTACATGATGAATGATGCGCTCATAGGACAAGGTAACCGTATGAACTCTGCTGACCTAAGATTGTTCCTATCTTTAGTGACCAATGCATACATTGCTTAATGCGACCAACCAACGCACTCAAGCAAGCAATGCGTTAGCCTATAGACAGGCATTGCCATAGCTTCACACTAAGAAAATAAGGTTACTCACACACTCAAGCAACGCACACCTCTCGGTGGGTTGCTACATGTTTCATATCCCTAATCTACATGACTAAGTATGCGATACCCATGCAATCCCATTAAGTGTTGCAATAAAAGTAAAGATGCTAAGCAAGGAAGATGGAGATGGAGTCGAAGGAAACAAAGAAATGCATTGAAAACAAATTGTGTTAATTCCTTAATCATAAAATGTCATACAATACAATATAAGAAAAGAAATAGAAATGAAATGACCTGCGGGAAGCAAAGACTTGCTTCTAGCGGATGTGCCCCGGTAGTGCCATGGATGAGTGGAGGAGCTGACTCTCTCGAGATCTAGCTCCGGTCGAAGGCTACGGTCATCACTCGGAATGGATGAAGGAGGTGAAGAACTCTCAAGCGTCTTCTCACGTATTTTGTCTAGNAAGGAGGTGAAGAACTCTCAAGCGTCTTCTCACGTATTTTGTCTAGATCGCGGGGAAAATCCCCGGATAACTTGAATTCCTGCTCATCAGCTTCTATTTATAGAGCTTGGGTCATCGATAGCATTAATTAGACTGCTCTGAGTCTGACATTCAGCGCGTTAGTCCTTTCTGAACCTCTGCCACTAACGGCGTGGTAAGTGAAATGTAAAATTCATCTTTTAGTTTTTCTCGAGGTAGATGCGTTGATGCATTCATTCCACTAACCTTGCGTTTCTCCCATTAGTATGCGTTGTCACGTACCCGCAATCATTCAATGACCGCATTCGCTTAACACCACAACTTTACACGATGACCGCAATTGCTTGACGAGCGCAACTTCTATGTGATGGACGCATACGGTTGATTTCCGCAACATCCATGCGTTTACCTTTGCGATGGAGAGTTTCTTCGCATGCGGTCGTCTATGCGGTGGTCTGGTTTCCACGTTTGCATCTATTTCCTGTTTTAGCTACAAAAATAGAACATTGAACGCATAATAATGCAAAATAACGGGTAGCTGAGATTCAACATGTTGATCGATGCAAGCTCACTTTCTTGTGAATTCCTAACATGATTGCCGTATATTCTGCTTAACAACCTTCATCATTCTAAGTAAATGGCCTAAGATGACATGCATTTCTGCATGTCATCAGTGGCACCCGAATCAATTATCCAGGCAGAATCATCATTCTCCACTAAACAAGTTTCAAATACAAGTAAATCACATTTATTTTATCGGCCTTGGCCTTAGCCTTGGTTGCTTTCTTCTCTTTCAAATACCGAGGACAGTTCCTCTTCCAGTGTCCATCTTGGTTGCAGTGGAAACACTTTCCCTTAGTAACTTGTGGATGCCTCCTTGGGGTGACAGGCGGTGGGTTAACAGGTGCCTTCCCTTTTCCCTTACCACCCTTCTTCTTCTTCCCCTTTGCAAAGTTAGAAATAGAAGGTGAAGACTTTGTTCCTGAGGTCGAACCTCTAAGGAACGTCCTGTTGGATGAAGCAACATTTTCCTCACCTTTGTTCATCTACTTACTTTTCAGTAAAGATTGGTATGTCTGCAGCTCATTGAGGAACGTTATAGGTTATATTTCACTTTGTTAAGAATCACATTACTAACAAAGTGCAGGAAGCTCTCTGGAAAAGAATGCAGGATTATGCTAATCTGGTTGCCCTCATCGATGGTAGACCCATTCAACTCCGCCACATTAAAGTGGACCATCATGTTTAGCACATGTTCACGAACAAAGGTGCCTTATTCCATTTTGGAGTTGAATATGTATTTAATAGCCTCATGCATGAGTTGTTTAGACAGTTGTCTAAACATCCCCCGCAGGGACTCCATGATCTCACGCACTGAGACCATAAGCTTATGTTTCTTGGCCAAGACTTCAGAAAGACTTGTCAAGATGTAGGCTTGGGCCTTCTCATTCGCCATTGTCCATCGCTTGTATGCCTCCTGAACATTTCAAGCGGCATTCGGAGCTGGGATAGGAGGACAAGCCTCCGTGAGAGCGAACATGAGATCCTCGATGATCAGGATTGTTGTGATCATGTGTTTCCATGTTGCGAAATTATCGCCAGTAAGTTTTTCGGCGCTTAGTAATGCCAACGTGGTTGTTGCCATTTTGAAAAAGTTGCTTAAAATACAAACAAAACTTTACTAGATTTTGCTAAACCACTTTTAAACCAATCAATTTTGCAAAAAGATTTCAAGTACCCTAAGATATAGACTTCTATTTTGCAATGATGCCCCAGTGAGGCAGGACAAACATCACTGATGGGGTGATCAATTGCCCTTTCACTGGGACGAGACATTTCCAACCATTAGGCAGAACTAACTTTTGGAACTGAACTTAACAGCCACCATTTTCTGGTCCAGAATCGTTAAACTTTAACTATTCCACGTAAGTGTAACTTCTCGCTTTCGGTGCTAGAGTCCTGCCATAATGATCCCACCGTAGGGAAGAAGCAGATTAGGATAAGAGAATAAGTTACCTTATCCTTGAAGGAAATCAGAACGATGATTTCTGTGAGCAGCGAAAGCAAGATTATTCCAAATTACAATCATGAAACAACAATACATTTACAGTCGACTTCAATACTAGTGGTTATGCAAATATACAGAGAAATTATAGCACGAGCTATAAAATGTACAGAGGAAACTTTACGCACATATGCAGAAACGTCTCCACGCTCTGATGTGTGACTCTGATCGAACAACTACAATCACGAACGCTCGATCTACACGACCACAACACCGCACGAACACTTCGCGCTCGTCCTCAACGAACTCCTCTGCAAAAGCGAACAGCCTCCACAGCACCGCAACGGCCTTAAAAAAACCTCGACGGTGTCGAGTTGAGTCTGACACCACCAACAAGCAGACCCTTGTATTCTTAGTGTGAGAATCCAGAGGGTGGGCTCTGTTCAGACTTGGTGTGAGGCAGACGAATGGAGGAAAGATAGATCGTGTACACAACTGGACAAGTGGGAGAAGTCGAAGACCTATCGTATAGGTCGATGCCCAATCGTTTAAATAAAACTATGCGATCGTCTAGCAAAAGCTATAACGACGTTTAGCTCTATCGTTTAGCTCGGTCGATTCTACACGATTGTTTACCTTGGGCCAGCGTTCATCTAGCAAAGCTATGTGATCGCTTAGTAAATACTGCACGATTGTTTTAGCTAGCACCTGCACGATCGTTTATCTAGCCCAACCGTCATTTAGTAAATCTATATTTATTGACGATTTCCGTGAGTTTCTTTTCACCGAGAGAAAACTCAAAACTTTTCAAACTTTGCAAAAACCTCTCTTCAAAATAGGAAACCGATTTCCTTTTAAAACCTCACGGTTACCATGATCAATCACCACCCACTACATTTGGTTAGTTAAAAGAAAAAAGTATTAATTATCTAATAATCAATATTATTATAAATATAAAATGATAACCAACTTATTATACTATATTTATAACCTATAGTTTTAATATTTCATCTCATGAAACATATAAACCATAGTTCTTTTTTCTATTCCATGGTACTTAATGTAAATCTCATTTACATCAATCCTCCACTAGATGTATCTCATACATCATACCGATTATATCACATATAATAAAAATACCTCTTGTCAATTTAAACATTTCAATTCAACACCAAGAACTGATCCTTCAACATGAATCCAAGCTACCAAGGGGACCTCATGGACCTGTAGATCCGAAGCTCCAACGGTACGTGAATAACTGACTAAACTTTTAGTCAAGGGATCCACATCCATTAACTGCCAGGCGCTCCACTAAAGATGACAGCTGAACTCTCTTCACTACAGATATATTATGTTCCATCTTAACCAATGAGCAGTGCGACAACCCTTCACAGATCGCTCGTAAGTACAGCTAGGCCAATAACCGTTATGCCCCTGTAGTTACATCTGTCTCCTTAAGTACCACTGATTCTCTAATGAACATAAATCATAGTCCTACTATGACTGGGTCTTCTCTTCCAAAGAGAAGCTGTGACCACTATGTTCAAGCCCCAAAATCAGCCCTTAAGGGAGCAATCTCTCTACTTATCCTTGCTTCGAGAAAGGAGTGAATTTCATATTGTGGATTGAGTTCCAACTCCCAGATCAGACAAGTCCCCAAAATGGTGGGAATGTTGAGTTGGCAATCTGGCCACTCTCACCCATACTAATCAAAGGACCGCCCTCAAAGGTAGAAGTTCACAAAACACTCAGGATTGAGGTTCGTGTCACCTATGGTCATTTAGGTGAGATGCAAGTCTCTAGTATCAAGGCGTATATACAGAGTCTAGTCATCTCGTGGTTCAGGTCTTATACAAATTCTTTGTATAGGACACCTTCGCTCCACATCTCCACATGAATGGTTAAGATCAACCATCTGTAGTAGTTTACAATACTTGCAAACCTCTACAAAGCAGGTCGTATCCGTAGTGTCACCAGGATCAGGTATCCCACCTTAATCCTTATACTACAGACCGATTTAGGTTATCACTTAAGGCATGATCCATTTATATATCACAAATACATGCTTAAGTTCACATAAGATAACCGAGCTTTGTTTATTGAATATGAGTAAATGCCAGAATTAAATAACACTTATTTTATTCATTTAAACAATGTGCATCTTTATAAAACAACAGAACTTCGGGAGAATTAGGACACCAATACCAATAATCCTCTTACAGGAGATCAAATAAAGAAACGCGCAAAACTGCCATCCTGTAGGGGGACACTCTCAGGGTACCTCGAGACGATGCACAGTAACTTTATTCAACCTAACGAGGGAGATCGAGGGATATGTTATCGCACTTCCCGCTCCCACTTACTATGAACCCTCTCTCCATCCACCTGATATTGACCTATCCAAACACCATCCCATTAGGGGGACATGCGAAAGGTGCCGCAAGGCCGAGGGTAGATCTCACGGTGTGGACTATTTAGGAGAAATGTGAAAGGTTTAATTCAAACATCTTATGCCCCAAGTACCTCCCACAGAGTGTTCTACCTAGGATTCATTAACCTCACAAACATTCGCCCGAGAAGGATCGCCGTAACTTGGTCAGCACAACATGGTGGGCGCATCTGGGTGAAAGGTCAATTAAGAGCAATGGGATAGAAAGCTGATGACAGTCGAATCCAAATTAAGTTGACAGCCGATAATGGTCACAAAGTACATTCAACTTTATCAGTAACAATCATTTGGCGCATCAATCAGGAATTAAAGCTGTCCCATCTATACAACCGAGAGAGAGAAGCCGCCTTTCACCATTGATGCCCTATAAATACTAAGTGCATTCTTCTGAAAAGGGATTGATCGGTTGACGAGTTAACCAGTTGCTTCTGTTCATAGTTTTCTTCCATTTTTAAGGCGGAGCAAAAGAAGAGTGGTGGCGTCGGAGATCGCCCAGGGCAACTCGAGAGAGAACCTTGGGGCGTAAGAGTAGAGAACGGGCCGACTCTCGCGAGAGCGAGAATATCTTTAGAACACGAGTAGAAATAGTGTAAATGTCTGACAGCAAAAAATTGCTATCAGGATCTTTATTATACTTGCATTGTTATTTGTACTTCATCTTCATATCTATTCAATGGAAGCTTTAATTCTACATCTGCTCATTCTCTTAATACACATGAGTAGCTAAGCTTTAATTCTAATATCTCGAGAGAGCTAGGTTAGAATCTGGACTTGAAAGAGCAAGATTAGGCTTGCATAAACAAGAAATAGGGACTTAGAGATAAGCTTTGTTATCAACTTGCATCACATGCATCCTAGGAATGAGAATGATATTATGTGGTCGCATATTTGTGTGAATGTCATGTTTTCATCGCATAAATACAAATAGAAGTTTATGTGTAAACCCTGTAGACTTATCGCATATTTATCGCATGCGTTCTAGCCTTAAAAGCGTGGTATTCGCACCGAGAGGTGGTTTACTGTTGTATGCATGTTGCGTGATCGCAAGTATGAACACATTCTAGCGAGTGTTAGCCGAAATCTTTCTCAACCCGTTCACCGCATATTCATCGCATTTCCCGTTTACCAACTCTTTTCAAACTCTACAGCATTTGTTATTTATTTTTAATCAACGCAATCAACAACCAAACACTTTATTTATTTTCCCGGTTACCGCAAAGTTTTCATAAAAAATTATCAACGCAATCTATTTTCACAAGTCCCTGTGTTCGACCTTAGACTTACCAAGAAACTCAGAGGAATTTACACTTGAATTCCGCTGGCGAAACTTTAGTGCACATTGCAATTCCATCAACGCATATCATCCATATTTCCACTTAATAAAATAACACATCAGTACCCGATCGTCAATACAATACGATCAACTCTTGATCGCATACCCCATCATTTAACAAGTGCGTTCAACAACAATCGTGTACTCCATCATCTTTACGATGCGATTAATAGCGATCGCGTACCACATCTTCTACACAATGCGATCAACCCTAGATCGCCTCCTTCCTCGAAGAATCGCAATGCTTGCACAGATCTGCTTCTTCGAACAATCAAAACTTCAAACAAAATTTGAATACAGACTCGATAGCGATTATTAATGCCCAAAAACATAGGGGCCTTTACAAACAATTGCAAATGTAAAAGGATTTAAATCAAACCGAGGCTACCATCCATGAAAGCATTCATTAATCTCGCACATCCACAACAAATTTAACCATTAAACAGTGTAGAAATGCACCCACCAAGAACGTAAATGTCATTTCATTGCAACATATGAAATCGGAGTATCAGAACCTGGCTCTAATACTAATTGTAGGATCTCTTATCGAAGAGTTCCATGAGCACGTTCGGATCGCTCTGATCTCACCGTCACCAAAATACATAATATACATTCAAACGTACAGTTATGTAAGCAAACAGTAATTATCGGCATGCTCTGAACAACAAAATAACAAGGGAATGAGTTGCCATACCAGTTGAAGACAGTCTTCAAATTTCGGAACTCAACACAGCAAAAACCTCTACCCGATCAACCAAAGTCTGAACAGATGCATCGAATGTAGCAGCACGAACAACCGTGAAATCATGAACGCAGCGGGGACGACACCACCAGAAAAGAGCCCCAGGTATTCTCGGAGTGAGAACCCAAAGCGTGATCTTTGGTGAATTTGGTAGAGGAAAGAGAAAGCATGGATCGTGTAGGCGATAAGCAAGTGGGAGGGAAAAAGGCATTATCGTATAGCATGATGCTTATCGTTTAGGAGGAACTACACGATCGTGTAGGTTTTACAGAACGATCATTTAGGAAATGGTATACGGTTGTTTAGCAAACTCGACACACACTACGATCATTTAGAGAAGCTATCCGATCGTGTAGGAACTGTTGTGTGATCGTTTAGGTGCGAGGTGGACGATCATTTAGGCGGAAAGTGACTATCACATAGGCTCTCGAAATACTAATCGATCGATTACTTTTCCCCAGCGCGATCTCTCTTTCTTTTTGGACGGACAATTCAAAATGAAAACCATTTTCATTTTTATTCATCGATTACAATAACCAACGCTGCCACACCAACCCACGTCCGAACGTGAAAACTTGGCTTAATTATCATATAATTAACCAATTAATTAATAATAAATATAATCATATTATATTTTTACCCTATAGTTTGATATCACATATCTACTATAGTATTTTCTCCTCTGCTTGATATAAATCATATTTATATCTAATTTCCTCCAAAATAAGATAACTCATACATTTAGCCAATTATATCATATATAATTAACTAGTCCAATTATATCATATATAATCGAACTTCCTCTTGTCAATTTGAATATTTCAAATTAACCCAAACACTAGTTCTCGACTTTATCCAAGCTACCCAAGGGACCTAATGGACCTGTGACTCGAAGTTCCAACGGTTCGTGAATAGCTGACTAAACTCTTTAGCCACGAGATCCACCATCCGTCAACTGCCAAGCATTCCACTAAAGACCAATAGTTGAGCTCTTCTTACCATAGATATATTTCTATGTCCATCGGATATAATCAATCATGAGTACGATGACCCTTCAAAGATGCTCGTAAGTACAACTGAACCAAATTACCGTTCTGCCCATGTAGTTACATCTCACTCTTTAAGTACCACTGATTCCTCTAATGAACAATACTACATAATCCAAATATGTGTGAACACCTCTCAGGCCAAGAGAAGGTGTGTGGCGCCACATCGTTCAAGTCCCAGAATCAACCCTTAAGGAAGCTATCTATCTACTTACCCTTGCCTTGGGGAAGGAGTGAATTCTATCTTGTGTAGCTGAGTTCCCAGCTCCCAAATCAGACGAATCCCCAAAATGGTAGGTTTGAATCGACGACCTGGCCACTCGCACCCATACAAATCAAAGAATCGCCCTCAATGGTAGGAGTTCCCAACTCACTCAGGATTGAGGTCATGTTACCTATGGTCATCCTAGTGAAGTGAAGTCTGTCATGAACAATGTTATATAATGAGACGTTAACACTTCGTGGTCAAGTCTTATACAAACTCTTTGTATAGGATGCCCCCGCTCGCATGCCCTCAACACAAATGATGAAGATCACCATCTATGACAAGTCATAACACTTGTGACCATTCTAAAAAACGGGTTGCATCCGTAGCGTTACCAGGATAAGGTTTCCCTCCTATATCCATATACTACAGACCATTTTGGTTATCATTCAAGACATGATCCACTTGTATGTCACCACATATATGCTTGAGTCACATACAGATAACCAGGATTTTATGTTTATTGGTTTGTGGTATAGCAAATAAAATAAGCAACTGAGCAAAATACAAGATGTGAAGTAAATATCATATATTATACGACACAAGTGTTTATACAAAAACTACAAAACACGAGACTTTAGGGCATCAACCCGTTCACTAATGGCAAACCCCAAAAAGTTGGAACATCGTTTAAAAGTGTGCCTATTTATAGGTTACTCCAAGGAAACGAGAAGTGGATACTTGTATGATCCAAGTGAGAATAAAGTGTTTGTAGACAAACGCTACCTTCTTTGAAGAAGACCACATGAGGGATCATAAACCACGAAGAAAACTTGTTTTAAGTGAGATTTCTAATGAAATTGCTGAGACTTAAACAAGAGTTGTTGAACAGGATAATAGATAAAAAAGAATTGTTGATATCAGTTCATCTAGTCATCCATATCAAGAGTTGAGATTACCTCGAACCCATCTATATGCTACATGGGTTTAACAAAAGCCCAAAACATCATATCTAATGATGGTGCTGAGGATCCATTGTCTTATAAGCAAGAAATGGAAGATATTGACAAAGATGAATGGATTAAAGCCATTAATCAAGAAATGGAGTCCATGTACTTCAATTTTGTCTGGAAGCTTGTAGAGCAATCTGATGGGGTAAAACCTATAGGTCGTAAATGGATCTATAAGAGGAAAAGAGATGTAGATGGAAAGGTACAGACCTTTAAAGCTAGACTTGTGGCAAAAGGTTATACCCAGATTGAGGGAGTGGACTATGAAAAAACTTTCTCACCTGTTGTCATGTTAAAGTCCAACAGGATTCTCTTGTCCATAATCACATACTATGACTATGAGATATGGCAAATGGACATCAAGATTACCTTTTTGAATGGTAATCTTGAAAAGATCATCTACATGATCAACCAGAAGGATTCATTGAACAAGATCAAGAGCAAAAGGATGCAAACTTAATCAGTCTATTTATGGACTGAAACAAGCATCTCCATCTTGGAATATAGGATTTGATACTGCGATAAAATCTTATGGCTTTGACCAAAATGTTGATGAGCTTTGTGTTTATAAGAAAATCATCAACAACTCAGTATTTTTTCTCGTCCTGTATGTGGATGATATCCTACTCATTGAGAATGATGTAGGTTTTCTGACTGATGTTAAGAAATGGCTAGCCACCCAATTCTAAATGAAAGATTTAGGTAAGAGGCAGTTTGTTCTAGGGATCTAGATTATAAGGGATCCTAAGAACAAAAGGTTGGCCTTGTCTTAGGCATCGTATTTGACAAGATGCTTGTCAGATATTCGATGCACAATTCCAAGAAGGGTTTATTACCTTTCAGACATGGAATTGTATTGTCTAAGGAATAGTGTCCTAAAACTCCTCAAGAAGTTGAGAAAATGAGACGGATTTCCTATACATCAACTATTGGTAGCCTTATATATATGCAATGTTATGTACTAGACCTGACATTTGCTATGCAGTAGGGATTGTCAGTCGATATCAGTCCAATTCGTGATTAGATCACTGCACGACGGCCAAAACGATCCTCAAGTATCTTCGTAGAACGAGGGACTATATGCTCGTGTATGGAGATAAGGATTTTATCCTTACAGAAGACCTAGACTCTGACTTTCAGACTGATCGAGATTCTCGAAAATCCACATCAAGGTCAGGGTTTACTCTAAATGGAGGAGCTATAGTATGGCGAAGCATCAAGCAAGGATGAATTGCAGACTCCAATATGGAAGCCGAATACGTAGTTGCTTGTGAAGCTGCTAAGGAGGCTATTTGACTTAAGAAGTTCCTTACTGATTTGGAAGTTGTTCCAAATATGTCTTTGCCCATCAAACTTTATTGTGATAACAGTGGTGCTGTGGCAAATTCTAAGGAACCTAGGAGTCACTGAAGAGGCAAGCATATAGAACAGAAATATCATTTGATTCGGGAGATTGTGCATCGAGGTGATGTGATTGTCACAAAGATTGCTTCGGTGCATAACATTGTTGATCCATTTACAAAGTCTCTCACCACTAAAGTGTTCGAGGGTTATTTAGAAAGTTCGGGTCTACCGGATATGCGGCACATTGTCTAGGACAAGTGGGAGATGTTACTAGGATATAATGTATGCCCTAGTTTATTGTATTTTTGTACTTTATTTATATTGTACATTAGACTCCCTAAGCTTTAGGAAAAGTGGGAGATTATTGGGAATGGTGTCTTAAATCTCTTTGTAATCTCGTAGTTTGTAAACTTTGTATAAACATATTGTTGTTAATAAAATAAGTGTTATTTTATAAGCATATACTCAATCCAATAAACTAAGATATGAGGTTATTTCATGTAATTTAAGCAAGTATGTAGAGACATACAAATGGATGTTGTTTAAATAATAAACTAAACGATCTATAGTAGATGGACAAGGTTAGATACCTTATCCTGGTGACACTACAGATATGACCCGCTTTGTAGATGTTACAAGTGTTGTAAAGTGCTACAAATGATCTGGTTCTGATCATTCATGTGAAGACATGCGAGCGGGGATATCCTATACAAAGAGTTTGTATAAGACCAGACCACGAAATGATTAGTCTCTTTATATGACGCCATTAATAATAGAGACTTATATTTCACTAGGATGACCATAGGTGACATGACCTTAATCATGAGTTGGGAGACTTTACCCTACAATGGCCAAAAACGCCAGTTCCCGAGGCAGCATGAACCCTCTTTATGAGGGGGACAAAGAGAAGTCCACTGTATTTAACCTTAACCATCAGCGAACTCAACAAGCCTACCATTTTGGGGATTCGTCTAATTGGGGAGCTGGGAACACAACTAAACAAGACGAAATTCACTTCTTTCCCAATGCAAGGGCAAGTAAATAAATTGCTCCCTTAAGTGCTGATTATGGGTCTTGAACATAGTAGCCACACCCTCTCATGGCCCGAGAGGGGCTTGGTCATAGTGGGACTATGACTTATTGTTCATTAGTGGAATCATTGGTACTTAAGAAATTAGATGTAACTATAGGGGTAAAATGGTATTTAGGCCTAGCTGTACTTACGAGAAATTTGTGAAGGGTCATAGCATTGTTGATTGGTTATATCCAATGGACACCGAAATATATATGTAGTGCGAAGAGTGCAACTGTCGGTCTTTAGTGGAGTGTCCGATAGTTAATGGATGGTGAATAATGGAATTAAAGAGTTTAATTAATTATTCATGTACCATTGGAGCTTCAAGCTACAAGTCCATGAGGCCCCCTCGGTAGCTCAAAAGGATTTAGTTGAGAGTCAGTATTTGGATTAATTTGAATTGTTCAAATTAATAGAGAGATTTAATTATATATGATATAATTAAATTATTTCAATTATATGTGATATAATTGTCATAATGTATTTAATACATTATAACTTAATGGGAAGAAATAAATATTTGAATGAAATTCAAATATATTTTCTATAAATTTGATTCATAGTTATTAAATTTAATATAAATATGATTTATAATAAATGTCATATAATAGAGAAAAGAAACTATAATTGATATTGTATGTGATACAATATTCAAACTATAGGTTATATGTTATATTTGATATAACATATAATTTAAATATAAATATAATATGACAAGTTAGTTTTCATATTTATTTATATTATATTATTATTTGAATAATAAGACTCCATTCCCCATCTTTTCTCTCCATCCATCTTGGTGGAGGTGGTTATCTTTTATGGCAAGAGGAATAAGAAAAAAAAAACTTTTTTTCTTCTTTCTCTACGTTTTGAATGTTGTTGTTGAACGATTGAGAAAAAGTTTTTACAGAAGAGTTCTGTGTCTTTGTCTTGTGCGAAGAAAGTTCTCAATCTTCTTCTTCTTCCACCTTAAGCCTTTTCCCACCTAACCAAAATAGTCAGAGCCCATCACTCCTGGGTTCTCCAATGTAACATTGTGGTAGTGTCCGGGTTTTGGTTCGAGATCTATCTTGAAGATAATCTTCAAGTTGTACGTGACTGTTCGAGGAAAATTCATGAAAAAAAGGTTCTTCAAAGGAAATATTTCCTAAACTCTTTTCTTGTAATAGCATGTTGTAATTTAATTTAGATGCATATCTATTTGTATGTTTATTGAAAATTTTATAGTCGATAATTAATGAAATTTGGTCGATTCCCTTCTGCTCAAGGTTCTACTCATACGAGTTCCTTCACCGACAACCGTCTTTGACTACAAACTCCGATGAAAATTGCCTTCGATGACCACCCTCAAGTGAGCTACTCCGATGACCAACTCTGACCTTCGACAACCATCTCTAACGACAAACTTCGACAACCAACTCCAATACCACCTTCATGCGACCAACTTTGGACTCCGACAACCACCTCCGGATGCAAACTCCATTGAAAATAATCTTCGATGACCACCTTTGCACGACCAACTTTGGGCTTTGAAAACCACCTCCGACGACCAACTCCCAATACCACCTTCATGCGACCAACTTTAGGCTCTGACAAACACCTTCGACTACAAACTTCAACGAAAATCATCTTCGATAATCAACTTCGACAACCACTCCTGACTATTATAATACTGATGACTATTAAATAATAGTATTTTGACTATATTAAGTACAATATTTATATGTAGGTTATAAAAATGTATTTTTATTTAATTGAATTAACATATCAAACAAGTGTTAAGAATATTTGAAAAAATATGTATGTAGTTGAAAAGTATGTAAAATATAACCAAAAGAATCCATAAAATGGAGAATTTTTTCTTGGATTATTTCCTAATAAGAATCAATAAAAAATGAAGATTTGTTTTTTGATGATTCTCCAAATTTTGAGGAATTGAAACTGATATTGTTGAAGAAATATGGTGGCATTCCATTGGCTACTAAGATGATTGGGGGGTTCAACAGAGTAAAATACAGAGCAACAATAGGAAGAAGAAAAAGAAGATGATGATGAAATTCATGGAGAAAATTAGGAATAATTTTTTTTTATTTCTCTTTGGTTTCTCATTTTATTTAGTCATATATTTCGGCAAAAAATCTGGTGGGTTAATTGTTGTTCATTACCAAAAAAAAAAAAAGAGAGAGAGAGAGAGAAAGAAATTAAGGAAGCAAAGCTTTAAAAATTAAAAAAAAAAAAATTAGCAATTTATATTTCATTCAAACAAAGATGGATAGAATTATTGAATAAAAAAATTCAAAACAAAATAGTAATAATAAAAGCAAATTATTTAGAATTTTAAAAACTGCACTAGATATCCCATACATATGAATTCAACTCTACATCTGAAACACAGACATATGAACTCATACCAAATAATTCTATACCCAAAACACAAACATATGAACTCTATAAATATATGAACTAAATAAACATATAAACTTCAGACATCATATCTCAATTCAACCTTCCAAACAACCTTTAAATGTATTATTGTCTTCTTTTTTTTTCTTTCTTTCTTTTTGTTTCCTGAAAAGTATCTCATTATTGTCATTTAATATATTCATCCACTTGTAAAACATGGAATTTCTAGCTTACATATCTTTTATTCCATAACAAATGATGGCAAAAATGATTACTTTGGAGAATATGGAAAAGGATGTATATTAAGTTGCAAAGCATATTACAGATTGACAAGTAGCTGTCCTAGCAAGCAAAGTAGCAAAAGTGATCAAGTAAATCCACAAACTCCAATATTTAGTTGGAAAATTGTTTGCAATTGGGGGTTGGGGACCTATGATTAAGATTGCATATCAAAAGAATTGGGCAAGACAAATTTTGAGAGCCACAAGTAATGACTTCAACTCCATGTAATCCTTAGCCCTTGATAATTTGGATGTCTTAATCAGTTAGAATTCGATTTGGATTGGACTTGGTTTGTTGTTGAACTATATACATAAAGAAAATGTTAAAAGATTGTTTTAATTCCAAGTACATCCAATTTTATTTAATTTTTGTAAATGTCCAAATTTAATACATTTACTTTTTAATAAATATTAAAATTGGAGACCTTGCTAAATAAAAAAGATAACTTCCATGAAAGAAAAAACATAGTAGTATGAATATATTTCAAAAATGATAGATGGAAGACTACTAGAAGGAAAAAAGTTAGCAATACACTAGCAACAAAGACTATTTTATTTGGATTGGTTGAAAGTGCGATAAACTAAAACCAAACAAGTTATAAAATACATATAAATAAATGACATTTTTAAAAAAAAATAAAAGATTGTTTTCAAATATAGAAAAAATAAACTAAAATATTTATAAATATAGCAAAATATCACAGTCTGTCTGTGATAGATCACGATGGACTTCTATCTGTGTCACTACTCTTTGTGTTATTGACGCAAATGCTAGTCTATCGTGATCTATCATAGATAAACTGTGATATTTTACTATTATTTATAAATATTTTTAGCAATTTTATTATTTAAAATAATTTTTAAAAATAAAACTAAATATTTTTTTCTTGATTTTTTTTTAAAAAAAAATAGTTAAGAGTTGTTTCTATCACACTCTTTTATTTAAACAAAAAGAAATTGATGACAATTATATTGTTTAAAAAATCGGGAAGAGCATTATGGAACGTAATTTTCTTTTTAAAAAAAAAACTTTGGGATTCAAATCACATGTATTTTAGTTGTTGATATATTCATATCTCAATTTAATTATACTTGTTTTAGTTACTCCTATTTTATATTTCAAGCTTTATACTAAAATAGTAGGAATTTTGGTGATCTTATAATTATTCTACCAACTAGTATATAGTCATTTACCATGTACACGGACCTATTGTTCTATATGACATATGTTAATGAGATAGAAATTTAAAATATGTCTATCTTAATAATTTTACTCTAAACGTATTTGAATCACAAGTTTTAAAGTCTTTTCTATAGGTTTCAAGAGTACAATCGAGTTTTCAAATAAGAATGTATGCTTTACGACTTATTTACATCAATTCTATTACTTATTAAAATTGTATAACTAATGTTTGGTTCGATAACAATTTAATGTTTAAAAATTAAGTTTATAAACTCTACTTCTATTGACAAATTTATATATTTTGTTATCTACTTTATAATAATGTTCTTCGCGCAAGATTTCAAGAGATTTATTTCGTGGAACTTGAACTTTGTATTTATATTAATTTTGTGGAAAGTGAATACAATCTCTAATACATAATATTTTGATGCTTTCAAAATAAATTATAATCTTTAAGCTAGTTGATCTACTTGAATGATCGGTCTTTGGGCTTGTTGATTTTCTTAGATAATTGGCCTTGGGCATCTTGATTTTCTTGGATAATCGACCTTTGGGCTTGTTGATCTTCTTGATCGATCGATTTTTGAGTTTGTTGATTTTCTTGGACGATCAACCTTTGGGCTTGTTGATCAATTATACTATTTCCCACAACTTGATTTGGAAATAGAAATAAGAACCTCAATTTGGATGAGTTTGATATAAAATTTGAATTTTATATCAATTTGAGGTTTTATCTTAATTTAGTTTAACCTAAGGATGAAAGTCTAAATATGGATGATTTAGATTTGGGATAAATTTTGGAATATATCCAAATTTTAATTTGAGATTTTATATACAGTTTAATCTCAAATTGAACAATTTGATTTTGAACAAAATTTGAAATATGCCCAAATTTTGAACAAAGACAAAATTGAGTTCTATCTACAATTTAATATTTTATTCCCAATTTAATTTGATTTTGAATAAAATTTGAAATATGTCCAAATTTTTTTAAGATAAATTTGAGGACAAAATCTAATAAAATTTAATTAAATAGGTAATTTGTTAGATTTAATTTGAAATTATGGTAAAATCAAATTAGGAAATCTAATAAAAATCTAATATTTTAAATCAAATCCTTATTTGATTTGCATTTCCTAACTTGTTACGGAACCGGGAAACCTCTATAAATAGGACCCTAAACCCCTCCATTATCCTCATCCTCTTACTTCTTCTACACTTTCATTCTTCTTTTCCTCTTCTTCTTCCAACGTTTTCTTTCTTCATTTTTTTTCATCGTTTTTTTCTTTTTTTTCTTTCTTTCGTTTTTCTTTCTTTTCTTTCTTTTTTTTTCTTTTTTTATTTTATTTTCTTTTTTATTTCCTTTTCCTTTTTTCCTTTTTTCATTTGATCTTTTCTGTTTCGTTTTTTTTTGTAGCAATGCCCTTCTGCGTGATCGTCTCCTTGAGACACATAGGGATGATCCTGGAAAAGTCTACTTATTATATTTCCACTTGTGCTCGTGCTTTTTGATCGTCATTGAGGGGGGAGGGGCAGGAAATGCTTACAGCTCCCTCATTCGATCAACCTAGGGACAACCTCGAAAAGGTCTACCTATTGTATCACCGCTCGAGCTCGTGCTTCCTGATCATCATAGGGCTGGATTCTCAGAAAGGCTTACAACTCTCCCATTCGATCACCTAGGGACGATCCTGGAAAGATTTACCTATTGTATCGTCGCTCGTGCTCATGCTTCCTTATCGTCATTGGGGGGGGGGGGGGAGATGGGGGCGAAAGTCTTATAATTCTCATTTGATCACCAGAAATGTCCCGAAAAGGTTCTACCCTTATACATTTTGATCATCATGGGTGAGCCCCAAAAAAGCTTACAATTCCCTCATTCGATCAACCTAGAGATGACCCCAGAAAGGTTTACCCTTGTGCATTTTTATCGTCATGGGAGGGGGAGGGGGCGGAGGTTTACAACTCCCTCATTCGATCAACCTAGGGATGACTCTCGGAAAGATCTACCCTTGTACATTTTGATCATCATGGGGGGGCCTTGGAAAGGCTTACAACTCCCCCATTTGATCAACCTAGGGATGATCCCGGAAAGGTTTACCTTATTATATCATTTATTGATCTGACTTTAAAGATGAGACAGATATGCCATCAAGCTTTTGAGTGGAGTCAAGTTGACAAGAGTCAATCTCGTATATGAGGCGGAGCTAGACAAGCCATAGTTGTCCTCGCATATAAGTTGGAACCATACCAACATTTTTTGAGAGAAAATGAGGCTACACCAACATTTTGGAGAAAGGGGTGAAGTTATACTAACCTTTTGGAGAATGAGCAAAGCTGCACTAACATGAATTGTGAAGATGAAGCAAGCCACGCCAGATTTTGAAGATGAAGTGAGTTACTCCAGACTTTGGAGATGAAGTAAAGTCGCGCCATCAGTTTGGAGATGAAGTGAAGCCATGCCACGACTTTGGAGATGAAGGGAAGTCGCCCCATCAGTTTGAAGATAAAGTGAAGCCACAGCAAGACTTTGGAGATGAAGCAAAGTTGCATCATGACTTCGTAGACAGAGACATTAAAGATGGAATCGAGCCATGCACACCAACCATGAACTTGAAGATGGAGCGGAGCCATGCATACTGACCTTGGAATTCAAGATGGAGCGAAACCACGCACATCGGCCTTGAACTTGAAGATGGACACGGTGCCATGCACACCGATTTTAAACTTGAAGATGGAAGCAGAGCCATGAACACTGATCTTGAACTTGAAGATGGAAGCGGAGCCATGTACCGATCTTGAACTTGAAGATTGGAGCAAAGCCATGTACCAATCTTGAGCTTGTAGTTGGAAGTGGGCCATGTACGTCGATCTTGAACTTGAAGATGGATAAGCATCAATGGAGCCTCTGAACTTAAATATGGAGGAGCATCGACGGAGCCTCTGAACTTAAAGATCGAAAAGTATCGACGAGACCTTCGCACTTGAGTTTGACAAAGCATCAGAAAATTCTTCGTATTTGAGTTTGACAAAACATTGATGAATGTTATGCATTTGAATTCGATGAATCATCAGCATCTGAGCTTGAGAAAGCATCGGCTAATCCTCTGCACTTGAGCTTGAAGAATCGACGAATCCTTCGTATTTAAGTTTGAAATATAGGTGAATCCTCTGCATCTGAGCTTGGCGAAGCATTGATAAATCCTCTGTACTTGAGCTTGAAGTGTCAGCGAATCCTTCGTAATTAAGTTTGACGAAGCATCGATGAATGCTCCATTTGAGTTTGATGAAGCATCAATGAATCTTTGGTAGTAGGCTTGACTTTGCTACTTTGAGCATAAAGATGGCATTGAAAAGCCTCCAAACTTAAGCATGAAGATGGAGCATCAATGAAACCTCTGAACTTGAAGATGGAGAAGTATCGATAGAGCCTCTACACTTGAAGATGAAGGAGCATCAACGAAGCCTTCAAATTTGTAGATGGGCATCGAAGAAGCCTCTAGACTTGAAAATAGAGGGAAATCGATGAAGCTAAAAACTTGAAGATGGAGGAACATCAACGAAACCTCTAAACTTGAAGATGAAGGGGTATGTAATCCAACCCTTGAACTTAGAGACGGAGAAGCAATAGTGCAACCATCGAATTTGAAGATGGAGAGGCATCAATGTAACCATCGAAGTTAGAGTTGTAGAAGCAATAGTGAAACCCTCGTACTTGGAGACGAGGAAGCATCAATGTGACCATCGAATACGGAGATGGACAAACAACAGTGCAACCATTAAAGCCTGTCTGATTGTCGAACTTGGAGATGAAGAAACAACAGCGCCAACATATTTATAGAAGAGGCAGAACTAGAATAACTTTTAGAGAGAGAGTGAAGCTGCAGGGGATAATATTTTTTAGAGGAAGTAGGGAAGTCGCACCAAACTTAAACTTCGAAGAGGAAGAAACGAAACATCTAAATTTGACTTCAAAGAGGAAGTGATGAAGCCTCTGAACTTGACTTCGAAGAGGAAGCGAAACGCAATTCCAAGTGTATGCTTTTAATTTACTGTGTTAGCTCTTTAAAGGGATGAATATCTTGAATTTGCTGTGTCGCCTTAAACAGGGATGAACATCTTCAATTTGTCATGTGGCGCCATAAGTAGGGTGATTATGGTACCCTTTTTTTGTGGGCTGAACTTAAATTTCTTTAAGTTGCCTACATACCCTTGAAAAAAGGAATTAAGTCATGACATAGTTCATATGTTTTTTTTTGCTGGATTGAACTTGAAGTTTCTTTCAAGCTGCCTATGTAATCTTTACAATGACAGGGATCAAGTCCTATGATGAGAAGCACTATGCAGTTTAGGCTCTTATGATGAGAAGCTTCTACATTTAAACTTCAGAAGCTCTTATTTCATCATGACTTTGATCATCCTGTTCGTTTTTAGGATTCGTCAATATGATGAGTTTTGGCTTCACTTATTAAAGAACCTTCTGTATTTATATCAACAGATAATTTTCTCTTCATGTGTGAAGGAACACAACTGTGAATCTTCTCATCGTTGTTTCCTTCATGAAATGATCTTGCCTTCAATGTTTTCATCTTTCTTTTATGTTGATCGTTTGTCATCTTGAGACGATCAAAATCAAATGTTAAAGGTCGATATTTATTTGATGTGAAGATACTTAGCATTTTGAAGGTTGAAGTTCGACTGGAAGTAGACGTTGGACATTGGTTTCCTTCTTCTATCGTGGCCATACTCAATCTTTGGAAGACTGAAGATCGAGTAGTTGAAGGCTTGATACGATCGAAGACAAACTCTTTGCTCGGTTTCTTTTGAATCACTGAATTCTTTAATAGCTATATGGTTGTTGTCAACTTCCGTTATGCTAACAACATGATATCCAATAACTTCTGATACTTCTTCTGAATGATTATTGTGAAAGTTTTTTGGAGAAATTCTGCCAAAGTTATCGATCATCGAAGTTGAGGAAAGTCTTTGTCTTCTTCCTTATCAGGTTTGGGCTTCCATGCCTCCTTTTTCCCTTTCTTTTTATGAGTCTTGTTCCTTCTTCTATAGCTTCGATAGGAGCGCGACCCTTTTTGGGTGGAATTTGGTTGTCTTCTTTTTCAACGAGTTACAACTATCCACCCTTCATTTTCATCTTCAACAGGATCATCTTTGCTTCGAAAATCTGTTGTTAGAATCTCTTTTTGGAACCGAACCACTATAGGCTCAAAAGTCCCAAACTGGATGAAGTTTTCTCTTTGATTATGAAACGCAAACGGTTTTTGGACACTTAAAGTCATTGCTACTGCCGCGTGATTTGTTTGAACTATTTCATTAAGCTTTAGCTCAATCTTCTTTTCACGAGCCAACTTTAGAATCAGTTCCTTCAGCACGAAACACTTTCAACTAGGTGACTAACGACTCAAAGATTCTTACAGTAGTTAGAATCATCTACTTTTCTTGCTTGTTCTAGTCGCTTGCATTCCGACAGTTGAATAAGTTGTTTCTCTAATAATTGCTCTAACATATCAGCAACATCAGAGTCAAGAAATGGATAAACCTTCTCCTATATTTCTTTGAAAGTTGGGCAACGCTTTCGGCTGCCATCATGCTTTCTTTCAAACTTTGTTTCTTTTCCTTTGGAGGAAAATTTCAACAGGGTCACATGAATGACCATAGATTCTTTTGTGGCACTACTCAACGATTTCTTCAGTGCCCATTGATTTCTTTTTTATCCTCTCTCTTTAGGAACTAGGAAATCTTTAGTTCCCTTATCAGTGATGCTCAACTTCATATCATGAGCGTATATTGCCAACTCCTCAAATATACGAGGCTTTATGCCTTGCAAAATATAAAGGAGTTCCCAGTGCATGTCTTGGGTGCACATCTCCATTGTGGATAATTCAGTGAGTCTGTCTTTGCAATCCAAACTCAGAGCTCTCCATCGATTGACGTAGTCGATGACCAACTCTCCCTTTCACTTTGGTGTTCGTCAGCTCCATCTTGCTAACGGTGTGCATCGTGCTGTAGAAGCAGTTGAGGAACTCTCTTTCCAACTGTTTCTAATTGTCAATTGCTTCTGACTTTAGATCATTATACCAATTTTCTTTCAAGGTACGAATGAACTACCTGACTAGTTGGTCTTCTTTGGTTCCTGCATTTTCGCAGGTTTCAATGAAGTCAGTAACATATTGTTTTGGATTGCCTTTTCCATCAAATTGCTGGAACTTTGGAGGTTGATACCTGATTGGCACTCTCAAGTTATTGATTCTTTTGGTGTACGGCTTGGAGCACAAAAAAGAAGTTTGTGACGGTCTTCCATACTGAGCTTTTATGGAGCCTGTGATCATATTCTGCAACTGTTGAACTGACAAGGAGGCAAGAAGGTGGATTGTGGCAGCTGAATTTCCTGAAAGACAGTCTTTCCTTTGTCATTGGCTTTTGTAGTTGGAGATTGACTCGACTCATTAGTTTTTCAAGCTTGTATTTGATCTCTTAAAGCAGCAATTTCATGATCTCGCTCTTCTATAGCTTTCATTAAGGGATTTATCTTTCTCTCCATATCCACCATGGTCGATTCATTCGTTACATCAACTATCATGACAGACACTACGTCAATGTATGATTCTTCCTTTGATTGGTCAAAATCAGAGGCAGAATTCTCAAACAAGGGATTTTATCTTATGATGATATCGCCTTTAGAAGATTCCATCAGTTGCTCCCAGCTTTTCTCTACAAAGACAAAACCTTGTTCTTGCTCCTGCATGCTCTCCTTTGAATGGTTGTAGGTGACAAGTCCTATGTAGGTGTTGCTTTGGATGCAACTTTCTTTTGTGCTATTAGTTTACTTGAATGTTGAGAGAGAGATGAGAGGTAGATAGGTCCCACCGAGCGTGCCAATCTGTTCGCACGAGATTTCAAGAGAAATTTATTTCGTGCAACTTGAACTTTGTATTTGTATTAATTTTATGGAAAATGAATACAATCTCTAATACATAATATTTTGATGCTTTCAAAATAAACTATAGTCTTTAAGCTGATTGATCTTCTTGATTGATCGGCCTTTGGCCTTATTGATCTTCTTGGATGGTCGACCTTTGGGCTTGTTGATCTTCTTGGATGATCGACCTTTGTACTTGTTGATCTTCTAGGATTATAGGCCTTTGGGCTTGTTGATTTTCTCGGATGATTGACCTTTGGGCTTGATGATCTTCTTGGACGATCGACCTTTAGGCTTGTTGATTTTCTTAGATGATTAGTGCTTGCACGAGGCTTCCAGAGAAACTTGTTTCGTGGAGTTGAACTTGAGTTGGTGTTGCTGTTGATGTTGATTTGATGCGATGTGGTTCGATCTCTAGTACTTGATTCTCTGATTCTCTCTCGGTTGAATACGTATGCTTGATGTATAGAAGCAGGGCGTGTGGTGTTTCTTAGGCTTCAGGTCTTGGAATAATGCTTGTATCTTCAAAGGACTTCAGTCTTCAAGTGTCTAGCTTCAGTAGTTAGAGCATCTTCGGATGATTGGGAGAATTCTCTTTAGGTCCTCTGAGGTGTAGAGTTGTTGACCCCCACAAATGAGGAAAGTCTCTTTATTTATAGAGTTCTCAGGTGGGCTTCATGAGCTTGGACTTGGTTGGTCAATGGACGTGGCCCCTCGGCCCAACTAATTGGATTTAGGCCTTATTTGACATTTGGGTCAAATTAGTTCTATTTTTTGGCTCAATTGGACTTTTAACCCAAATAATAATATCAAATTGGGTCAAATTAATCTTATCTGATTCAACAGTCATGATAAAACCATGTGGCTCATCGAAATTTGTCTGCAACTTCAATTTGGGACATATGTCACCTCCTAGTTGGTCCCAAATTTGATGATGTGGAATTTTGTCATTAATTTAGTGAATGACGTGGCAATTTGTGATTAGTCCAAAATTTCTTGTTCAACAAATGTTTTAGAAAACAAGTCAAGTTTTAAAAACTAAAAATATATATATAGTTTTTAAAAAAATTATTTTATTTTTAGAATTTGACTAAAATTTTATAATATTTATCTGACAATAATGAAATACATAATTAAAAAATTAAGGAAAAACAAACATAAATTTTAAAAATATAAAACAAGAATAAAATCGTCATAACTTAAATTTATGGTAAAAATACTATTTTGGTCCATGTACTTTTATATTTGTTCAACTAGTCCATGTATTTTTAATTGTCTAATTTTAGTCCATACACTTTTAGTAAATCATAAATTCAATCCTTCAAAATTAACTTCTATCGAAACAGGCTAAATAATAATAATAATAATAATTTTCATACAAAGAAATATAATATGTGAATTTTTTTTTCAAATTTCAAAGTGAAGATGCTCATAAGTAATATAATTTTTTTTTGAAAAAAAAAACCCATCAGGATTAAATTTAAGATTTCTAAAGAGATTAAAATCGAACAATTGAAAGTACAATTAAAAATAGAGAAATTTCATTGGGTGGTAATTTAGGAATATAGTAATGTAGGCACGTCGTCTACTATTTTGTATTTTATATATATGGAAAACTTTTAAAATTCTATTTTCCATTTTTTATTATTCCCAAATTGCCTAGGAACGATATCTTCTTCCCGTCTTTTTCTTCTTACGTTTCTTCTCATCAGTGATCCTCCTCCAACATTGATAGCAACATATGAACACCTAACGTGCAGCAGAGTAGTGGCTGACGACAAGTGATAGAGAGAGAAAAACAAAGAAGGCAATTGATAGAGAGAGGAAAACGATGAGAGAGATTGATGACCGAACATGCAGTGGGAGAGGTGAAATGGTGATTGATAGGGGTAAGTGGTTGGCGGCATTGGTTGGTGAAAGATAGATGTGGAGAGGGAGGGGGATGGGGGTATGTTGCTTGGGAAGAAAGAGATGTTTAGTATTATGTTTTTTTTTTTTTAAAAAAAAGTAAACTTAATATATTTTGTATCATGTGTATCATTATAAGTATATCAATAGTATTAAGCAAAAAAAAAAAAAAAGGTGGTATAAATTAATGCATATCAAGTATATCAATGATATATCAAGTGCATCGTTATCATATTTATCAATAATGTATCAGTCAAGTGTATCAGCACTATAAATGAGTGCATGATTGACAAGTGTATCAAGTATATCAATCAAACGCATCATTATCAAGTGTATATTCATAATATATCAAGTGTATCAGAAAAATCAAGTGTATATTAATAGTGTATCAAGTGTATCGGATATATCAAGTATATATCAATGGTGTATCAAGTGTATATCAATAGTGTATTAAATGTATTGGATGTATCAAGTGCACATCAGTAGTGAGGATATTTATGACATTTTACATGTTAGTTCGACTGCATTTTTGTCATTTTTGTACAGGATTTCTACATAAAAGACCTTAAAAATATACCCATATTACATTAATGTCTTGAACATTTCATTTTTTACACCAAAAAAAAAAAAATATATTAGTCTCCCTGTTTTCACTAATATCAATGGTTATTTACAATTTAGTCATCACTTATATTATATATATATATAGTACTCTCTCTCCCTCATGCATATATTCTCTCCTCTTATGCTTCAAAACCATTTCTTTCTCCTCCCTTCATTTTCTCCTTCTCCCTCCATCTTTATTTTTCCCTTCCAGCGGTGTGAGTTACAAACGAGAGACGAAGGCGTGAGGCGATCCAACGATGGGGCGAGCATATAACGACAAGAACGACGATGACGGATTTGGAGCGGATGAACGACAATGATGGATTCGGATGTCATACCCCGCCCCCAGACCACCTTCTTAGCCTGAGAGAGGGATGCAACTGCAGCAGTTATCAACCCTTGAGCTGACACTTACTGCCTAATGATTCTTGCGGAATAACTCTGATACCATACTATAACTTATACACAACGGAATGATTAAGTCAAGGAGATAAACTATAACAGATTAAGTAGACCCATCTTTTTATTACGACAGTGATATAACGTTTCTACAACTTAAGGACTTAACAACAAAATTTATAACGACAACTGTAAAAACTCTCCGGAAGTGTAATTGGGGCACGCGGCAGACCTTGACCTTAGCAGCACCCTGGAACTTCTCATCTTCCGCTACCTGGGGGGGAATTAAGAAAACATTTTGAAGAGTGTGAGCTACTAAGCCCAGTGAGTGGTTCTTTTAAGATGAAAATCACTTTGAAAATCATCATTTTTAGGAAATCAATCACATGCCAACACTCGCATTATAACTCATGCACAGTCAAAGATATAATCATGCAACCAGTAATCTTTATCCCAAAAGCTACACGTAGCATGCATATCATATCATCAATCAATACAATCATCTATGGAAACCTTCCTATGACCCCAATTCCCGCCAATGTGCACATCGACCATTTTATTTATCCCACTAGTCATGCTTAGGTACTTTACCATATTTTCCGCCAGTTGTCACCGACTATTATTTCCCGCCGACCGAAGCCGACCATATTTTTCCGCCGACCGAAGCTAACCAATTTTTCCCCGCAAGCACTTTTTCTCAAGCATGCTAACCACATCCCGGGTATAATCGCAATTTCCATAGTCACACACAAAAAATATCATGGCAACATCATATTACCAAAGCATGTAATTTGCATCTATAGATGCATATATTCCAATATCAGAGTATAAAGCTAAGTGAATACTCATAATATGCATTTACTATCAAAGCAACCTAACACTCACGATATATCGAAACTATAACGCTATAAAACTCATACTATGTGTTAATGATCAAAGTTATAACACTCACGATATATGTTAACTATCAAAACTATAACACTCACCTTAATTGCATAGGAGCCTTTCTAATAGTTCCCTTTTCTACCTCGGGCTCCCTTTTTACCCCTAGAATCCAGATCTAACTTGAAAATTAGATTACTCATAGTTCTAAACCTTATTTTGAGATACTTCCTTCTACAAAACTATTCTAAAATGTCTCAAAAAGCTTACCATAAAATATTAGCTCATAATTCTTCATAATTTAGCCAGAATCATCCAAACATCAAAACTGGTCCAACTTACCCAATAGCTCGACCCCTCTGTCTTTTTCTCATTCTCCAGCCCAATTCCTTAGAGCTTCTTCTCCGGCAGCCTCACCATGAACACTAGACTCTCTTATCTTTCAGATGGCTTTGGAATTACATCAAATGCTTGAGTAGATTGGGAGATCTCCTCGTCTCAAGTTGATGCATTCTCCTCCACCCTCATTGTCCAATGCACTCTACTCTCCCCCTCTCTTTACGAATTTTATGATTTATGATTTGAAAATGAAATCCCAAAGGCTCTATTTATAGGCGTCCAAACCTGTTATGGTGTTGACACCACCTACTTGGCTGCATGGCCAAATATTTAATCCTCCCTTTATCAACATAGGCTGACTTCACCTTGGTTCAATGTGTTCTTCCCAAATGCATCCAACACAATTTCTTAGGGTTTAAGAATTTCTCTTAATCGGACACCTAATTTTGGTTGACGTTTGCCCTTGCGTCTTCAATCTTTGTTTGTATTCAATTTAGGATTTTTAATGCATAATCTATAAGATCGTGGCCAAGTTCAACGCATAAATGCCCGGCTGTTCGATGCACAAGCCAATTTGAGTACTAGTAAGTGACAGAATGAAGGCAGTTTCCTTCGATCGCGTGGGCGTGACGTTCGAATGAGGCGTTCAGGTTGCTCTCGCTCTCTCCCACTTTCTCGCTGGTCTCGCTCTTTCCACTCTCGCTCTCTCCCACTTTCTCGCTGGTCTCGCTCTTTCCACTCTCGCTCTCTCCCAGTTTCTCTCCAATCTCGCTCTCTTTCTGTCTCTTATACACATCTAGATGTGTATAAGAGACAGATCTTTAAGTCTTCAAGGTTTTCTCTTCTTTTTATCCTTTTAGGGACTCTACTCGTACTCCAAGATCAAATATGGTTATCGTAACTATAATACCTAACCATTATAGTTTACATTCACTCTTATTAATTGTTGATCCACAGAAGATGACAATTATTACAGTTATTATGACAATTGTAAAATTATTAGATTATTTACATAACATAAGATTTAACTTTCTCCTAATTAACCCCTTAATCACTTACTTAAGTAGGAAAATAGAGATCCAGGTTTCACATCGGAGCAAATGAACGACGACGACAAACTCGAAGTAAATGAATGGCGACGGCGCACTCGGGGTAAATGAACCGATTCAACTTTCAGTTTTATTTTTTCTTATTTTTTTTATATATACTGTATATATATGTACTTTTTTTTAGCTTCTGTATGAATTTGTATATTGGGGTATATGTATTTGTTTATTTGATATAAACAAGAGTATTTATTTTTTTATTTAGACTTCATATATTATGATATATATACTGTAGTGTAAATATAATTTATGAAGATTTATATACTATGTTATATTTCATATATTGGTTTATACTGTGATTTATGTCAAACATTGAGTGAATATCTAATTTATAAATGGTAGTATAATTCATATATTGGTTAGAATAGTTTCAAATACCTAACAAAATGTTCTAGGGTATATTTAAAACTAGGTTTAATATAACCATTAATTCGCCAAAAAAAGCCAATAAGTTGATACATGAAAACCAACTGAATAGAAAATAAAATTTCATTAAATGCATTTTTTTCCAAATTGAAAAATAGAAAAAAATTACAATAAATACATTTTCTCTCTCCAATAAATAAATAAGTTATATTAAATACATTTTTCTCTCTTATATATATATGTTCTCTCCCTATCATTTAAGTAACTTTGAAAATAGAAAAATATATATATATAAAATTCGGATATAAATAAATAAAAAAGGATATAATTGTCCAAAATTAACATAAAATATTTGAAAAAAAATTCAAATTTTAAGACATTTATGAAATATACGGTCTTTTTAAAGCTTTCTATGCAGAAAGCATTTTGTAAACAACAAACATGTGGACTATGAACTAATTAATGTATTTTATTTTACCTTTTTGCAGGTGCCCTTAAAAATTTAAAATTAAACAAACTCCAGAGAAACAGAAATGATATTTTAACCTAGAATTATTTATCCATAGGAATTTGAAAACGAGAAAATTTAAATTACAAAAAGACCAGTATGAGTATCAGTAAACCGAGGCAGTTCTCTGTCCATATCAACACGAAGCAAAAACGAGTACAAAATAAGAAAAAAGCAGAGAGAAAAGGAAAGAGAAGGGCGCGAAGTTTATGGCAGCGCGCGAGCGAAAGCGGCAACAGGATACTTGTTGGCATTCTTGACGAGCTTCGAGAGAGCGGCATGGCCGAGATCAAGGCCACACACATCGGCGAGACGCACCAAATACAGCAACACATCCGATACCTCTTCTTCCAAATGCTCTCTCTCCGCCGCGCTCCAGTTCGGCAGCCCCCTCTCCACCTCTCCTTTCCACTGGAATATCTCCGATAGCTCTCCGACTTCACCAACCTGCAAGCAATTGCAATTCCATCAACAACAACAACAAGTAAGATTGATTATTATTCCTATGCTTTTACTTATTCTTGTTTGTTTTTAGGTTTAAACAGGAGATCGAGTAGTTAATTTCAAGGTTTTTTTTTTTTTGTTTTCGATTGATTACAAGTGCTAGGAGCAGGTTTCTAGGGCTGTGGTATTGTTCCCATCCTCGAACTCGGGCGAACTCTGCGAGCCTGTCTCTGAGTTCCTGCAGTGAGACGTCTTTGGCGGTTTTTTCAGGTTCGTAAGAATGACTCTCCATTTCTCTCTATGATTTGTTTTTATCTGCTAGGTACTTGTGGTTGTGATCTCTGAGTTAGGTTGGGCCATAAATTTATATTAGTCAGTTTAGGGAGAGCGAATGAGATAGAGACAGAGGGAATTTGATGATGATAGTGGGACGTGCACTTGAGGTGTTTGATAAAAAGATAAAACAGTAATTAAGGCATGTGAAGTGTGGAAAAGCTTGTCTCCATCTTCCCATTCATCACTTCAAAGTTCAAATCACCTATCTACTGTTGCACCTCATGCCATGCCATGTCTCTCCACTTCTCTACACCACAAAAATACTTCCCCTCTACTTTCAATCTTTTGAACTTGAAGCTTGTGTGACTTTTGGATCCTTGATCCTAGTTTCAAGTATGTGTATGTTCTGTATTAGTCGGGTAAACTTTGGGCTATATATAGTACAAGACTTCAGGTATTTGAACTTTGATAATTTTTGCAATTTTAGGCTATATTTAGGAGCACTTTTAGTTTTGACTGGGTAAATATACCTAATGTAGTGCCTTTTACTCAAAATTACAAATGGAAAAAAAATCAGCTGCATTTTAGATTGCATCTTATGATAGGACAAGTTAGTGAAATACACAAAGATAGGTGATACCCGATATGTACTTTAAGTATTTTTCGATTGTAACTTAACTATTAGTCAAGTATTACTCGTTGAAGAGAGTTTGAAGTGATTGGTATAAAAACACTTAGAGAATAGTGTTTTCAAGTAAGTGTTTTGATTGATAATATTTTTAAACTCTAAATATCCGTTTAGAAAATGCTTTTTTGTCCCTGTTTCTCCTTACATTTCTTACCAATGAAAAATGAGATGCACAATTAATTATACATTTTGAGAAATCCTTTGCTTGTTTGGTCCAAAAAGTCATGAGTCCTACGACTAAAAGTCATCACTTTTGTGTGATACTAACTCTTTACCTCGTGGATCTCAAGAATTTAGAAATGTATTTTTTTTCCCAAATAATCTCTAAAAGTTAGTTACGAATAGTAACCATAGTTATAGTGGAAGGTTTGTGAATGTTAGTAGATGAATGAAAGTATTTAATTCCAATGATTTCTAAAATTTGGTTCTCTACAAGACTACAACCCTTGTGATTATTCATTATAGTCGAACCCATCTTTAACTTCACAAATAATGGAGAAAGAGAAAGGAATCGATGTGGAAGTGCAGACTGGATTGAGACAAACTGGAGGCGGAGACACGTTATACAAATCCCGGAGATTGCGATGGAAGACTGTGGAATTTGATGACAAATATCTCGAAGTTTGCAAGGAAAAGCAGACAAATTCAGTTGAGAAAAGTATTATTGCTTTCATCTTTCCTTTTCCCAGCACCTAAACAACCACCATTCCTTTCTTTCAATTAATCATCCTCTATCTCCCCAACCACAGCCTCTACCTATTAAAAAGTTGGAGAATGTTTGGCCAAGGAGTAAGGGTTGAGGTTAACTCCACTCATTCTTCGATTCAAAGAGTTGGTGGTCTCATAAAAAAAAAAATATATATATTAATCCCATTCAATAACTTATTTTTTATATTGTGAATTCCACCATTAAATAACTCTTTATATTTAACAACTTCAACTGATCAACTTTACTTCTTACTCAAAACGTTCTCTTAGAGTTTCGAAAAGCTAGGTTAATTCATGAAGTAATATTAACTATTAGGACATCTATAAGTTTCCTTCCTAAATTTTTATTCAAGTTGAGTTTGGATATCTCTAGAAAAGTATTCAACAAGTCTAATAAATCATTGAACTTTAAGAGGGCGTTTGGGGCAAAAAGTTAGTTATTATAGTCTTAGGTTATTATAGTTGGGTTATAATAGTGTGTGTTTGAGATATAGATTATTTTAGTTTGGACTATAATAGTATGTTTGAGATGTAAACTATTTTGGTTTAAGAATGAAATAGTAAACACTGTAGCAATGAATAAAAAAATAATGAATGTAAAATAGTAAAAACTGGAGCAAATAGTAAATACTGTAGCAAATAAGGATTTTGAAATAAGGTTGATTGTAGCTAATTGGAGAATACAAAATAGTATTTATTGTAGCAAGAGGTAGTTATTATAATATTAAGATAATCGTCGGTCCAAACATACTCTAAAGGTTTCCAAATACGACCTTCCCTTAGTTTCAATGAAGGTTTAGATTATCCATCTTCAAGTTTCAACTTCTTGAACTTTCATGTTTAATGTGTTTTTGATCTATTAGACATTTTCTAAAATTAACAAGTTTATTACACAAAGCGAGACTCTCATGAGTTTATGGATTTGTTTTTTCTAAATAAACATCATAATGGTAGTCCCATAAGTCATAATGGTAATTCACTCAAAAAATAAAAATAAAAAAATAAGAAGAGAAGTCATAATGATAATTCTATCAAAGAGATTAGGAAGTTAATGAAAAGGAGAAGTTGGTTGGAGGGCTTTCTGCTCGCCTCATGAGTGGAGACCAACCTGCTCACTAGTTGAGGGTTGCCCCTAGGCCATGAAAGCTATTCAAATAGCTTGGTTTAAAATATCTGATTTGGACTTCCCTTCAAAAGTTGTTTAAAAAAAAAATAATAATAATAACTTAGCTTTAATTGACATATAAAAATGAAACAAAAAGAAAAAACATTGTCTAGAGAACATATTTAAAGTTGATGATTGCAACGGAGAAAAGGAAAGTTGAGAGGAAAATGGTACAAATAATGTATGTGAAATTGGGCAACCAATAATTGCTTCTAAGTGCTGTGGGGTTCTTTCTTTTGATTGAAAATTAGTTGCACCAAACACTTATATTCGTGATTTTTACCATTTAATCACTCTTTAGTCTCTACTTTTCCTAATTTCCCTCCCACTGTCTCTCTCTAGCTCTTTTTCTCTTTAGCTTAGACTATATCCATATAAGGAAAGAGCAAGCGATATTCATAAAATGTTATTTCCCCATTCTAATTTATACTTATCAATCGCTATGCTATAAAAGCTTTGTTTTGCCATGGACATCTTTTTCATCCCCCTAATTCTGAAAGAAAAGAAAATGGCAAATGATACCAATAAACAAGAAAAGTACTTTTGATTAATTTACTTCTATGTCCCTTTTTTTTCTTTTCAATATCGTATTTTACTTTTATTCTTTTGTAATTTTACACATCTTACAACGCTGTTTTTTTTTTTTTTAAAAAAAAAACTGAAAACTTGATTGTAATTTATGTTTGTGTTTAAAAGGGTTTTAGATTTTAAAAAGTGTATGACACTCTCAAGTTTGTGGGAAATAGGACTTTGAGTCTGAAATTTTTTCTAATATCTTCGTACTCTTAATTTTGTTTTTAATAAATCATTGACGTATTTTTTTAGAAATTAACCTCTATACTACATATAAAATTAAATTTTATGTCTAATAAAATCTTAAACTTTCAATTTTGTATCTAATAATTCCATAAGTTCAAAAATAGTCAAGAATCTATTAAATAATTAAGAATTTAAGGATTTGTTAGATACAAAACTGAAAATTTAAGGTCTTATTAGATGTTTTTTAAAGTTTAGAAAGTAAATAGATATCAATTCGAAAATAAAAATCTGAAATTTATAGACTAAACTTTTAATTTATGAAGGATAAGAGATTTTCCAACTTTAGTGTGTATATAATTTTACTTTTTTAAGTAACAACAACTTTCAAGTAAAATATATAATTTTAAAATATTATTTTCTTAAAGAGTTAATATTACTTTTTTTCTTAGGAACAGTGAATATTAAACTCAAGATTAAGAAAAAGGAAAGTCTAATGATTATACGAACCGATGGAGAGAGAGGAAAAATAAAAAGAAAAATGTCGCATTATGCCATTCCATAATAAGTAATCTTTTTAATTTTTTGGTTTCTTTTTCCAACTTTAGTGTGTGTATATATATTCTTTTTCTTTTTCTTTTTCTTTTTCTTTTTAGTCACATCTCAATCAATAAGATTCAACATGGTAATAATTTACATTTTCTCCACTAGGTCTTTAATGAAAAAATAAAATAAGATAGAATATATTCTCTATAAGATTATGATGAATGCTACCAAATAAATTAAAAACATATTTTGACACACAATATTTATATATATATTTTTTAGTAACATGGGCAAATTAAAAAATTATATCAAAAGAGTAACAAAACAAACCACTCAAGTAAGGAGGAAGAAGTAAAGAGAAAGCATGTTCTTCAACTGCAAGAGGATGAGCTCGCTTCACATGAAACTAAAAAACAGACCCGACTCAAATGCTATAGATTTAACCTTCTCAATGAAAAATGATACCTCTAAAAGAGGTATAAAGACCTATCAAAAGGAGGTGAACAACCTCTATGCAATCAAACTTTACCGCGATGTCTATAGTATTAGTAGAGAGAATGCTATATAGATTTTTATAGATAACCAGTATTTTGAGAACCTTGATCTCATAGCATCTAGAGATAAATTTGAAACCAATTATTCGAACACGATCCAAAGAATCTCGAAGCACCTAACTCAGCCCTCGAACTTATTTTGAAGGATTCCGTGTTGTGGCAATGTTAAGCTTTCACACAATCTTCGAAGGAGAGAATCAGCCAAGAATATCATGCCGTTGAGTCGAAGATTGAGCCTCTACAATTACTTTCCCATTGGACTTCATGGCTAGCAAACACCTCCGGAAGAAGGTGTTTTTCAATCAAAGTAGTTATGGTGTTAGTGTCGGTAGGAATTCTTTGAAACAATAGTTTATTTTTGTCCTCCCAAATTTGCTAAGCAATAACCACGCTGTTGGCCATATCTCGAGAAGAACCCCTAAAACCCCTCTCAATGAGCCAGAATCAATGATCTAGGTTATTCCATTGCATCTTGCCATCACAAAGGATATTCACATTAGAATCAAGAAAGCGAGGCCAAATGTCTTTTATTATCTGACAGTTCCATATAATATTGGATGATGTCTCAATATTCGCTTTGCACAAAACACATGAGATCAAATTGAACAACTTTCTTAGAGAAGATAGACTTAGAAGGGATGATAAGTCATGGATAATTTTCCAACAACAAAACTTAGCCTTTTGAAGAGCTATGGCTTTCCAAAAGGCTTTCCATGGTTGCTTAGAAAAATTTCTATTGGAAGAGCTAGCACTGTATAAACCTGCCAGTTCCAAGCCTAAATTGTGAGCACTTTTAACCAAGAAAATTCTTTTTATATAAAAATTCCAAATGATTTCATCGTCAGCCTGACTTCTATGAATAGAAAAATAAGTGATGAAGGTATTGATATTCTCTACTACCAATAGAATTGGATGATATTTGTAACAAATATTTAAGTTTGCAAGAACTGTTACAGACATTTTTGATACTCTGAAATGAGTTAAATGATGAAGGTATTGCAGTCATATATATCTCTAATAATTTTTAGGGTAAAATATATTTTTTATTTTTGAGGTATGAGGTTGATATATCTTTAGATTTTGAAATTTTCAAAATGATTTTAAATGGTCTCTGATTTATTGGTTATCTTATTTGTTGGTGCAGATTAATTGACATGTTATTTGATAATGTGGCAAATAAGCTTAAAAACTAAAGTAAAAATATAATAATTTAATATTAATAGTAACTACTTACGTAGGATTTAATATTCGGATCAAACGGATTATCTCGTAAGATTAATTAAGGTGTACGTAAATTAGTTCCGACACTTATATATATAATATTTTAAATTATTAAGAAATTTTCTTCTCCCATTATCCCTTCTATCCACCAGTTCACACCTTTGAGTCTGGCTGCTAACCATCTGTCGTGACAGCCACCTGTCGTCGCCGACCTCTACACCTCCTGAAGTGATGGGGATCGTGGCGGTTTCGATTTCCTCCACTTCCATGTCTGCTATTCTTTGAGCTCGCCTTTTACCTTGCCTTGAGTGCTACGATATTTTTTCCGGCTTCGACGGTCTCCATTGCAAAGGAACGGTTTAAAGTCAAATAATTTTGCAAAGGAACACAGCACTCCTAATGAAATTGTCTAGGGCTTATAATATGTGACGAGGGAAGGTGAGTAAGTAGTGAAGAACAACTGGTAGTTGGACTCGAAGGTTCGAACAGATTGGGCAAAGGGAAGGCACAATCAAAGAAGAAGAATATTTTTATATATTCTTAATAATTATATTTTTGTTTAAAGATTTAATTTTGAAATTTATTTGCCACATAAAACGAAAGAACATGTCACAAATTCACATCATTAGATAATGATTTCATCAAAATTTTGAAATTTGTATCTATTTGTTCTTAAAATTTTATCAAATATGTAATAGGTTTATGAACTTTCAATTTTGTATCTAAGAGGTTTTTGACCGATTAAACTTTTTAAAAGCTAATTGATAATAAAATTTTAATCCTGAAAGTTTAGAAATCAGACAAAAATTTTAATTTAACTATTTTTTAAACCAGAACTTGTTTAAGAAATCGCATTTAATTGGATGGTTTTATCAACCATTGTGAGTGAGAAACGTGGAAGCTGAGAGTTTACATCACTCAACTTGGGTCCACAAAATGAAGCACTACAATTCTGGGGAAATGGCGTTCAATTCTTTTACAAATCAAGAATTGACACCAAATCTATCGAAGATTTGTGGTTTTTTATTTTTTAATATATTATTATTTATTTTAAATAATGTACTTTTTTCCATTACAGGACTTGTAGATTTGTCCTGTCTGATTTAAGTGCAACGTGATCTTCAACTTCGGGCACAAAAGAAACCATTCTCGATCATTTCTATTCAATAACCACAATTTGACTATAGACACACAGATAGATCTACTTACTACTTTCAATATCTCATAAATTACAGGTTGGATAGTGTTAGCTAATCCTAATATTATCATAGTTTGTTGGAGTGACTTTGACAATCAAATTAAGGACATAGTTGAGAGTAATTTTCAAATGGTTAAAATAACTTTTATCATTATAAAAATCACTCTAAAACATGTATTTAATCATTTAAAATCAATTTTGATCATATTAAATTCTATATAGATGCGTAAAATTAAATATTAAACTATTTTTTAACAATTAAAGGTGTATTTCAAAATGATTTTGAATATGACAAAAAGTAATTCTAACCATTTCAAAATTACTTCTAGATATGTATTAATTTGAGTGAAAATTCAAAACATTCTGATTTTTCCAAAAAGTGGAAATGTTTTAATTGTTTTGTAATGTAAATGCTAGGTTGTCATTAAAAAAAAATTATAATGTAAAGCAAGTGAAAATATGAGGGTTTGAACCTCTCGTTCGTCAATTACTTTTGAATTTCTAGCTTGTCAATTATTGTTAAGTTATGCTCACCTTGGCACTAGGTAGTTGTTTGTGGATGGAAAAATGGGAGAAAAACGTCTGGAGCTTTGGGTTTTGTTGTGTTAAAATTTACTAGTGCTTTGTGTTTTTAGCTTGTCAATTAAAGTCATGCTTACCTTGGCACCAGGTAGTTGTTTGTGGATGGAAAAATATGAGGAAAAAGTAGGGAGATTTGGGTTTTGCAGTTATAAATATAGCAATCAGGCCTAAAGTATTTGAATAGAACAATGTAAAAGAATTTGTAGATATAGTAAAATTTAGATTTTGCTTTTAAAGTCTATCCATGACAAACCTTGCGAGTAGTGGTCTATTAGTGATAGGCCATATCACTAGTAGAAGTATATCACCGATAAATTTTGCTATATTTACAGTTATTTAAAAATATTACAATACACTTAATTATTATTCTTAAAAGTGCTACTTAATTCAATCACCCTAAACTTTTTCCTTCAAAACGCTACTCTCTCTTCACATTTCCAATAAAAGGAGTTGATTCTTGATGGGCCTTTACTTGGTCTTGGTTTGGAAAGCCCACCACCAAGCAATCAAGCTTAGAACAATTGAATCCCAATTGAATTCAATCAACAAAAGCAAAAAACGAGCCCTTTTTCAGCTATCCTTTTCCCAATTTATCTGATGCTAAGGTGTTCAAAGGACAGTTTAATCTACCAATTCATTGTGAAAGACCTACTCTATCAAGAAACAAGCATTTCCATTCCTGATGTAGTAAAGGTATTTTATTGAATCAACTTGGGCCATATGCAACTCATCTCAGTGGAGTTGAGCTCTATTCTAGTAGGAAAAGCAAAAAATAAAGCACAGGATTTCTTTTTTCTTTCAACATTTTGTGAATGATGAATGTTTTGTTTACAAGATGAATGGTAATAAATTGAACTGTGTAGGTATCAGTATCTTATGTCTATGAAACTATCTTACAACCTAAGGGTATGCACATTTCTTCAATTAAAATCTTGATCACAGTGATGGAGGGGAGAAGATGTGGTTGAATTCATCCCCCCCTCTTAAGCCTATGATATTGATCAACATGGCTAGAACTTCCTTCATATTCGGTCTTGCCAATGGTGCTTCGTTTGTGCACCTCACCCCAATCTTGAGCAGCTCGCACATCTCGTCAGCCCCCTCGACAAGGCCCGACCCCAAAACTGCAACTGGTATCACTGCTCTACTCAATCCATGTCTTCCAATTCCCATCACCCTTTTGGCCCATTCAACTAGACACTCTTCCCCTCCGTCAAGTGCTCGTCTTGCCGTAGCAAGTTCCATTGCCAAAACTCCGAAACTATACACATCACCCTTTGTCGTAGCTTTCCATGTTTGTCCATACTCAGGTGCTACATAACCAATGGTTCCAGCCACCATGGTACTCACATGGCTGTCTCCTACATCCATAATTCTAGCCAAGCCGAAGTCTGTCACCCGTCCTCGACCGTCTTTATCGAGCAGAACGTTACTGGCCTTGACATCACGATGCACAACAGAGGGGAAACACTCATGGTGCAGAAAGACTAATGCTCGTGCCACATCGATTGCAAGATCAATGCGTCGCCGCCAGTTTAGTCTTAGTCTGTCTAGTATGAGATCGTCCAAGCTCCCTCCTTCCATGTACTCATAGACCAAAATCTTCTCCGACCCATCAAGACACCATCCGTAAAGTTGAACAAGATTTGGATGCGGCCAGTTGAAGCCATTTCCACTAAGAATCTGCATTTCAGCTTGGAACTCTCTTTCACCTTCAGTTCCTTCTCTCTGAAGCTTCTTCACTGCCACTTGCCTTCCATCAGGCAACATTCCTCTGTAAACTGTTCCATATCCTCCTTTACCAATCACCCTATCCTCTGAAAAGTTTCCGGTGGCTTTTAGAATATCAGCATATGTAAAAACCGTCTTGTCAAGACGAATGACTGTAACCGTATTCGAAAACCATGGGGATGAGCTGTGAGAACTTGAACCAAAGTCTTTTATATACTTTATATCTTCCAAGAGAAATCCTCGTGATTCATCTGAGCTTCTCACCATTAAGAAAACTATAAGAGAAAATGTCCCAAATACCAAAAAAGCAAGTATGAGTGATATGGAAGCTAACTTTCCAATTAGACTCGAATTCCTTTTCGAAGATCCTGCCATTCTTGGGCTGCCTGGTGACTTTGGTGGGGTTGTGTTGAAGAAAGATGGAAGGCGCAAAAGAGGATTGCCGAGATACGAATCCTTGTCGAACGTCGAGAATTGCCCACTTGGAATTACTTCCCCAGTTATGAGAGGATTATATGAGATGTTGAACTTGATAAGCTCATTCAAGTTGACCAAACTTCTAGGGAACATGCCAGAGAAATTGTTGTATGATAAATCAAGATTCTGCAAGCACTTGAGGTCTCCGATCTCGGTCGGAATCTCGCCTGAAAAATTGTTTTCCGAGACATTTAGAACAACCAACGGCAGATTTCCCAACTGTGGAGGGAGTTTCCCACTGAAATTGTTGCAACTCAAATGCAACATACTGAAGTTCTTCATCATTCCAATCTCATTTGGTATCTCACCACTGAACTGATTCCCAGTCAGCTGAACATAACCAGAGATCTGCAAAGTCCTTATTTTGCTGCAAAATGGGAAAAGGCCATACCCTTTCAACAATCTATCCCAAATGCTTCTACAACTCTTCCTTGTAAGGATTGTGTAGACAAAGCTGAAAGGAGGGTAGTTTACTGGAATCCATCTCTTCATTGCCAAGCACTCCCCCGATCCAGCGATAAACTTTTCGGTTTGTCTATTCATTTCGAACGTCGCTGTGGCATTTTTTCCGATGTTTGCTAGCTCGGACGGGATGCGCCCATGTAGCTTATTGTTGGCCAGATTCAACCACAACAAGCTAGAACAATTCCCTAGCTCCCTGGGAATTTCACCTGTCAAAGAGTTGTTTGCCAGCATTAGCCACAAGAGTGAGGTCAAGTTCCCAAAGCTGCTTGGGATTGACCCATTTAAGCTGTTGAATGAGAGATCAAGAGCTTGAAGATTCTGCAAGTTCCCGTATTCTGATGGAATGCTCCCAGTGAACTGATTAGATGCAAGAATCAAGAACTCCAAGCTCTTCATTTCAGAGATTTCCACAGGCAATGGACCTGAAAAGTTGTTGAAACTCAAATCCAAACGAGCAACTCTTGGCAACTTAAGAATTCCAGAAGAATGAATCCCTCCAGTGTAAAAATTCCCATGAAGAACAAGAAATCTCACCTGTGTAAACCTTCCGAAAATTTCTTGAATGTCCCCTCGAAAATTGTTCTTGCTCAAATCAAGAAACACCAAGTTGCTCAAATTCAAAAGGGATTCTGGAATTTCCCGAGAAAAATTGTTCTTTCCCAGATACAAATTCTGCAAAACCGAAATTCTTCCAATTTCCGCCGGAATTTTCCCGGAAAATAGGTTCCCCCACAGATTCAAAGAAGACAAATTCCCACAATTGGAAACCTCCGCTGGAACTCCGCCGGAAAGATTATTCTCTGACAAGTCCAACACCTCCAAATTACAAACCCCTGTAAATATCGCCGGCGAAACCTCGCCGGAAAGTTTATTCTCCGACGCCGAAAAAACCCGAGTCCTCGCCAACCCACCCCACAATCCACCACTGAAATTGTTGGAGCTTAAATCCACATGCTGCAAATTCTGGCACTCATCAAAACAGTCATCCGTCCGACCAGTAAAATTATTACCAGAAACATTGAAGAACATCAAATTTCTGCAAATGCCTGGAAAATTCAACCTTATTTCTCCCCAAATCCGGTTGACTGACAAATCCAGAGTCTCGATGTTAACCAATCCCGACAAGTTCAACTTGTCGTTGATGATGTTGTGCGACAAATTTAGCCGCCGGAGATTTCTGCAGTTGTTCAAGTCGCCGGGAATTTCGCCGGAGAAAGTGTTTCTAGAGAGGTCAAGGTCCGTCAGCTCCGGCAAGGCAGAGAAATTATGAAAAATTTTGCCGGAAAGATCTTCGTTTGAAAGGTCAATTCCGATGACATGGGATTTGTTTTGATTGCAGGATATTCCAGACCAAGAACAGGGCGAGCTCTGCAAATTCCAAAACGAATATTTTCCTCGTTTAATGGGATTGTGTTCTTCTAAAAAGGATTTCAACCGTAACAAAACTTCTTTGTCTCTCCGCAAATCTTGTCCCTCGACAATAGTACCTGAAAAAAAATAAAAATAAAAATAAAAAACAAAACAAATAAACATGATTGAATCTGACCAGACCCACCTCGAAAAAAACGCAAAATTGATCACATACAGCAATGAATCTAAATAGAAATCAAAACTTGTTTAAAATTTCAGGTACTCAATTCAGAAAAATCAAAAGGGGAGAGAGAAAACGGGTGTTTGTGGTGATTACCTATGATTAAGATGAAGAAAATGATAATTTGAAGACGCCATGAATGATTATCAGTGTCTTTCTCCTTCATACTATTATGAATTTGTCCTTTGTTTTCTCTGGAAAATGAGTTGGACAATTTTCAGATAGAAGCCATGAAAATAGGACAGAAGAGTGATTAAGAAGACGGGGGAATTTTTCTTTGGGGTCAAAAATGAAGAATTGGAGATAAAAGTTTCGAATGGTGGAACGTAAATGAATTGTCTTTGAAACGCACGCAGTACAGCCTGCAAAAGACCAAAGAAAAAGTTTGAAAAAGAAGATGGAAAAAATGGCTATGAAATTAAAAATAAATAAATAAAATTGAAGAACAGGGAAAAAAATTGTTTGTGGAAAAATCTTGGGTTTTGATGAGGAGATAGAAAGGTAGAATTGAGAAGAAGAGCAAAAAAAAAGAAAAAAGGAGGAAAATGGAAGAAGTTTGGTTAGTTTAATGTTGGATGGTTGTTGGTGGGAAAGTGAGGTGAGGGTCACAGGCAGGGGACGGTAGCAAGCCGCTTTGCTTGACCTTTTGCTTACGTAGCAAATTTAGTGTTTGACTCAACTATTTGGAACTTAGAATTTCAGGATTGGAAGTTGGAATCTTTCCTTAATACCAATAATGCTATGGATCAAAATTCTAAATCTTCCTTATAATTTAATCCAATTGAAATTATTTTATTTATTTACAAGCTTCAAACCATTTTATTAGTCAATTGTTTTACGGTTTAATATGTGCATATCTTTTTATTTTTTAATCTCATGCTTCTGTATTTTTGTTCATCTTCCATATATGTGCAATCATTTTGAAATTAGATTGAGTGTTGGAGTTTTCAAAAAGTATGTCGGGTTAAATGTTTTGTTAGGTTCCATGTGGTAACCGTTTTTTTTTAATTATTTTTAAAAATTAAATCCATTTTTTATCTATTTCTTATCATGATTTGCAAATTTCTTTAAATATAATGATTAATTTCAGAAACAAAAACAAGTTTTTAAAAATTAATTTTTTTAAAAAAAATTAAAATTTGGCTTAATTCTTTAAACAATTGATAAAAAATAGATAACAAATGAAGAAATTTGAAGATGAAAATAATATTTATAGACTTAATTTTAAAAAATTGAAAACAAAAAACGAAATGGTTACTAGAGGGATCCTAAAATATTTGTTATTTTTTCAATAATAAATTGGATTATCCATTTTAGTTTGATATGATATCTTGGAGCTTAGTGATTCAATCGACCTTTCTTCTTCCTTAAGGTAATAGATAAATCAGTTTCAACGTCTCAGTTGATAATAGGTCTATGCAAAATTATCTAAAATAGTCTAATTATTAAATGAGTTTTTCTATTAGGATACTTAAGATTACTAATGTAATAGCCTAGGGCCCGTTGATAATGTTCCCATATTTTGTTTTTTGTTTTTTTTCTTCCTTTCTTGCTTTTTAAAAATTTGAACAAAATTATATTAGATAGCTATTCTTGTTTCATGTTTCTTGAAACAAAAACTTGTTTAATAATTGTTTCTTGTTTATTTTTTATTTTTTATTTTTTTATTTTTTGTGATACTTTAATATAAAAAAGAAATGTCATACAGTAAACATATCATCTAATAGAAATAAATCTTGATACACAATTATATCATTCAAATGTTGCCCAAGTTTTATTGGCAATGTTATCTTTCACTCAAGTCATTTGTAAATTATTTCGGCTAAAAACAATAACAATGTCTTAAATTATTTCGATTTACATCTAATTCAATTATACTATGAAAATTGTCTAACAAACTCTCGTATCTTCACGGATAATTGATTCATTGTTAAAGTAATCGAATAAATTATCTTGACGATCATGTAATCCATTATAAGTGTAAACTGTGCAATATGTCATTGGTATAATTTTTGTGTGTTGAGTGAGTAAGGAGACATTTGTTGATAATATTTTATCGAGTATGTGATAGAAAATTATTAAAGTGAAATTAAATGTCTTGATGAACAAAATTCATATACTATAAAATTTTAACTGGTTTCAATATACTAAAAATAAAATTTAAAATTTAAAATAATATATAAATATGAATATTGCAAACTTTAAAAGTCAAAAATATATATAAATATACATATTCAAAATTTTAAAGTTGAAAATTAAAATAATATAAATTTAAATATTGAAAAATTCAAAATTCAAAACTAAAGATAATAAATAAATATTAAAAAAAAAAAAGAAAAATCAAAATTAATTTAATAAAGAGATGGAAATAAAAGGAATAATTTTTTTTTGTATTACCTGCCATACCTGGCTTCAAACTCATAACCAATGACAAAGTAGAAGGACGAGGTGCCTGTCAACCATCAGAGCAAGGTTCCATTTTGAGACTATTATGAAAGTTTCTTATAATTTAGAATACAGAAATGAGAATACTTGTCATTTAATTTCTTAAAATATAAGAAATAGAAATAAAAAATAAAAAATAAGAAACAACACGAAACGGGAACGTTATTAAATAAACTTTTAAATGTTTCATTAATAAGTTGTCTCTAATATTGATTTTTAAATCCTTTTTCCCATTTTTTTCTTCCTTTTTATTAGTAACTTATGATTGAGAAATTTATTTTTACCCTTCTACTTGGTTTTTTACGTCTTTATTTTCATCATGTGAATCTTAAACTAGATTAATCGATAATTGATTTTTTTAGAAGCACAATGATTAAAGTCAATTATGAATGCATTACTTGTTCGAATTTTAAGGTATAATTTAATGACATCCATGCTTAAAGTAGTAAGCCTATTTTGAAATAATTTGGAGTAGAATGAAACGTGAATAATAAAATGTAAGTTAAAGTATCATTTTAGTCCATTTACTTTTAAATTTGTTTAATTCTAGTCTATGTAATTTCAAATGTCCTAAATTTAGTCTTCATTACTATTTTTTAAAAATTATCTATTAGTATTTTTACTGAAAACTTTACAAAATATCACATATTGTATTTTATTACATTAAAAAACCAATAATATTATTACTAAGTGGTGTTTTTAAATATAGAAAAATAAATCAAAATATTTACAAAATATAGCAAAATTTTAGAACTATCAATGATAGATACTGATAGACTCTGATAGACTTATGTCAGTGTCGATCAGTGACATTCATAGACACTGATAGAAGTCTATCAATGTCTATAATTGATAGTTCTAAAATTTTACTACATCTTGTAAATATTTTCAACAGTTTTACCATTTGAAATAATTTCTCTATTATTAAACCCAAATTGAATAAAAAAAAAAAAATAGCTTTTTTAGGGTGTGTTTGGTTTAACTTTTCAAGTGTTTAGTTTTGAAAATAAATCATTTTGTTCAAAATAGCCTTTGAAATACTTTTAAAGCATATTTTAAACAATTTTTATTTAGAGAAATTTTCACAACTAAAAAAAATGTCAAACAATTTACAAAAATAGCAAAAAGAACACTGATAGGTTTTGATAGATATTTATTAATTTCTATCATTATAATTTCAATGATAGACTTCTATTCAGTTTCCATCATTAATAGGTTTTTATTAGTCTCTATCAATGATAAACTTCTATAAGTTTTTATGACTGGTAGACACTGATAGATTTCTATCAATGTCTATCGAGGAATATTAAATTTTGGTATTTTATGTACATAGTTTTTCTTATTTTTCTATTTTTCAAAATATTTTTCTTTAGTTAATTCAAACAAGTTTTTAGTAATTATTGGAAGTACTATGTAAAAGTGGACATTTGAAAGTAGTATAGAAATTAAAATGGATTTAAATTTGTAAAGTATTAAAAAAAAAGGATAAAAAATAGAGGAAGGAAACATGAAGGGCTCAAAGTCTACAATGTTGTCCGAATGAAATCCTGTGATGGCAATTGGTCAAAGCAAAAGTTGTTGGGTCTCTCTCTGGTGATGTTTTTTGTTTGCAAAATAATTGAATTTTTTTCTTTTTTGGAAATTATGGGTTAGGCTAAAATCACATTGTCCCGTGCTACAAGTCTCTTTCTTACATCCATACAACTAATATTGTTTGTTTTTAAGAAACCCAAAGAAAAAAACGGAAAAAACAAAAAACAAAAAAAAAAAAGGTCAAATTTTGGATTCCATTTGTCAAATTTTGTGTGGCCGAGCGTTTACTGTTTTTCTTTTGTTCTTGGGGGATGGTGTTGTGTCACTGTTGATATAACTATCCAACTGAAAACGGGGGTATTTCGTGTAATCTTAATTATCCAACCCCGTTTAGGAATTATTTATTTTTATAGTTTTTATTTCTTTAAATTAAGTCCATAGATACTATTTTTACCTTCAAATTTATTTCTCGATTTGTTGAGGATTATGCTATAAATCTCGTGGTTTGTAATGTATAAATGAAATTCAAATTTTCCTAATTTTTTTCTAAACTGCCCCTTTCTTCTAGTTTCTTTTAAAAACTTCCTTACCTTTTCAATTAATCCTTAAGATACAAATCATTGTTAAAAAGGAAGAGAAAATAAGCTTAACTTTCACAAATAAAAGACAACAAATGAAATGGTTACAAAATGGGATATCTGTTAAATTAAAAGTTTAGTCTTTAAATTTAGAGAAGATTAGTATCTATTTGTATTATGAACTTTCTAAAGTTTTTAATAAGTTCTTGAACTTTCAATTTTGTGTCAAACTCGTGTTTTAACTTTAAAAAATGTCTAATTGATTATCTATATTTTAAATCTTGTATTTAATAGAGTCCTCAAATTATTTTTTAAACTAATTATTCTATTATATATAAACTTGAATTTTGTGCCTAACACCTTAAAATTTCAATTTTTTGTCTAGTAGATTTGTGAACTTGTATGTATGTACGTACATATAATTTAATGACTTATTAGACACAAAATTAAAGATTTATAAATCTATTAGACACAAAATTAAAAGTCTAGACATAAATCTCCAAGTTCATAGATTGAGTGTGTAATGTAACTTAATTATTATTAATTTAGTTTTATAGTTTGTGATTGATTTCAAGTTAGTTTGTAGCCTATAATTTTAAAAGCTTTCATTTGTTTTCAATTGCTTGGTTTGATCTCTTAAATCATCTTGTTGTTACTAGATAACAGCAATAATTTTCTTGGTAATAAGATGACTTAAGTGGGATTACAATAGTTTATGTTTAATTAGTAACCGAAAAGAAATGTTAAAGATATAAACTAAAAGTACATTAAGATAAAATTCTAATGGAACAAATTATTTAAAGTTATTTGTAAAAAGAGCTTAATTCAACCCGCATCGGTATGTGTTGAAAACTAAGAAATCTTAAGTTTAAATATCTCCGCCCCATTTATATTTTTTTTTTTTAAAAAGAAATTGTTTAAAATTGTTTAAAGTGAATTCTATAAGACGCAAATGAATCGGTGGGAGTAAATGGGAAGTATTTGCCACTAGAGAATTTAAATGTGAAAAAGTGATTATATGATGTCACATAAAATTATTACATTAGGAGGAAATTTCATTTAACTTTGCCTTCACCCTTTAGTTAATATTCCAAAAATGCACTTTGCCTTGGATTGTTGTTCTTCCTATTGTAGCAAAAAAATAAACATATCTTTAACATTTTCAGTTCTTAAAAGACTAATTCAAAGTTATTATTTTCTAAAATAGTAATTTTCATATAATGGAATCAACTTAAAATGAAATTTCTTGTATCAGTTTTCTCTCGTTTTTCATTTTTACCTCATCCACGTCTTCATATTTTTTTTAAAGTGAAAACTATTATAAGACTATAATAATCACTTCTTGCTACAATAAATTCTATTTTGTATTCCTTAATTAACTACCGTCAACACTATTTCAAAGCCTCTCATTTTCTATAATATTTATTATTTGCTACAGTTTTTATTATTTTACATTCATCATTTTTTTATTCTTTACTATAGTAATTACTATTTCTTTCTCAAACTAAAATAATTTACACCTCAAACACATAATATTATAATCCAAACTAAAATAATTTACATTCGAATCACAAACTATTATAACTCAACTATAACAATCTAGGACTATAATAACCAGTACCTTATCCCAAATGCCTCTTTAAGATTTCAAATTAGAATTGGAATTTTTCCCATTATTTTTGTTACAAAATTTAAATAATATTATATTTTGTCATCTTAACTAAAATGTCAAAATATGAACAATAATGGTTAATATGAACATAATTAAGCATTGACTACATTGTATTATTTTCTTAGACGTCTGAAGTTAGAATTTTTCTAGTCTATATTTGTTGTACTGTGTACATTCATGCATGTGCTTGGCTTTTGAATTTGAATAGATTTTTAAGATCTCTTTTGATAATCAATTAAATTTTCAAAATTAAGTCTACTTTTTCTTAATTTCTTATAATGGTTTATATCTTTCTTAAATAAAAGAGTTGAATTCTTAACCAAATTTGAGAAACAAAAATAAGTTTTAAAAAACTACATTTTTGAAGCAAAAAAATTCAAAACTTGACTTTTTTTTTTTAAATATTGACAAAAAAGTAGATAACAAACTAAGAAGTTTAAAGGTGGAATAAGTGTTCATAGATTTAATTTTTAAAAATTAAAACTAAAAGTCAAATAGTTACTAGCAAAGTTTTTTTAAATTTTCGGTTTGATCAAACTTAACCTTATAGTCAAATAATTGATAAAATTAACACAAATTTTCAGTTGAATGTGTGAATTGGGATTTTGAGCTAAGACGTTCTTCTAGGCTTCTTAGTTGAGCTATGCCACCTCTATGATTGAGCAATTTTTTAGTCTATGTTGGTGGCTTTTTTTAAAAAAAAAATAATTAAATTAAAATGGAGAAACTTATTTGGTGTTTTTTTATTATTATTTATTATTTGAACATCGTTTTTATTATGTTAGTTTATAGCTGTAAAGGAGTGTCTTTGTTGCCAAGCTTTATCGTTTTGATAGCTAAATTTGAAAGGTTTTGGATAATTTTTTACTCTTATTTTAAATTTGGTTTTAGTTTTGGGGTTTATTTTAGGTTGAATTATCAATATGGTAAAACATTTTTGGGGCCAAATACATTTTGTGTTGATGAAATTTAGATTTTGTGTCTATTTAGTGTTTGATGTTTTATACTTTAGTCTTTGAAGTTTGATAAATATATTTAAAATTAATATATTTGTCCCATCATCAACGGCCATTTAGAACTACTTACTAAATTTCATAGATTAAAGTCACTCTTAAAACCTTAGAATTAAATGGAAAAAAATTCAAGTTTCATGCACCAAATTATTTTGTCATTTTTTATTTGTTTGAGAATGAATACTCAATTGACATTATACTTGTATTATCAATCTTAAAGTTAGAGGCTTAATTCCCTCACCCTATATATTGTCAAGAAAAAATAAAGTAGATAAAATATGGTCCGTAAACTTTGAGTAAAATTTAATATGACTATAAAGGCTAAATTAAAAGTTTGCAAATTATATGGGTAAAATGAGTAATTCTAAGCTTAAAATTTAGCCATCATGAATATATCTCAATTAGTTAAGATATATGTCATCAATTAAGAGTTGAATACTCCTCCTCCACCTCTACTAATAGTTGGAAAAGAAAAAAAAAAGATACCCTTAAATTTTAGTTTACTACATGTTTGTCGTAAATAGGAAAAATTATTCAACGAGACTCCCAAAAAACAAATGTCTCGAAAAGAAAAATTCACTCTAATCCTTTGTACCCTATCCTTTTATATAATAAAAATAAAATTAAAAAAATATTTATTTAACATTTTAATTGGATATTCAAATTTGTTTGTATTTGCTCATTCTAAGGGACTGTTTTGGACGCTGAGATGATATAGGATGTGAGGAGTTATGATGTCTGGAGAGTTCTGATCAAGTATGATCGAGTATGTTCAAATATTGAGATGATATACTATACATGAAAGGAAAATGACGGAGAAATACGAAATACGTTCCGAAAATAGAATTAAAATCTTTGAGATAAGATAATGAGCCTCCAAACACTAAAATGATATAAGACATGGGATATACCATCTCATGTTGAGCCCCAAATAGTCCCTAATTTTGTCTAGAATAGTGGGTGGGAGCGAGTAACAAAGTGAGTTTGGGGAGCGCAAATGAGGGGTTGATTATTCAAAAGCAAAGTAAAGCAAATATTTGAATGAAGAAAAGAACAATAATAATAAAAATGATTGTGGAAAAGACAAAAGAGAAAAACTCGTGCGTGTAAAAGTCACGTGTGCGTGAAATTTAGACTATTATTATTCGGATGTGTCGTGTTTCACAAAATTAAGAACAAAACAAAAAGCAAATCTCCAATCTTAATTTTCCCTTTTCCCACACTCAATTCCGTGGAAGAATAATCTCAACCCTATTGTCCCCCACGTGCGTCCTTTTTATTTTTCTTTCTTTCTCATTAACTCTTTTCATTATTTTTCCCTAAAACAAATCTCACCAATATCATAACCATCGTAGGACAATTCATAGACCCCATGATAATTACACTACACTACTAAGTTGTATATTTTCATCGTTATAGGTTTCAATTCATTATCTTCAAGTTCATTAACATTTTTCTTTTATTTAACTTAATGACTATGGACACCAAAAAATTCATCAAAGGGCTAGAGGACACGTGTCCACTCAACTCGAGAAAATCTTATTATATGTATATGTATTTTTGTTCTATATAAGAGGTTCCTAGTTATTACTGAAACCATTGCTTGGTTTCATAAGTTAGGCTCGCCCTTCCCCTATTTTTTGTGTGTGAATCTTTGTAGCGGCACGTGATTTACTTTTTTTTCTCTCCTCAATTAAAATAAAACAACTAAGATTTTAATTTCTATATTGAGTTTAAATTTGTAGATACAAAGATGATTAAAATACTATTTTCAAAAGTTTTACAAAATATCATGGAGACAAAGAAATCCAATGATAACCGCACTATTCTAATTATTTCTTCAGCATCAACAAAAAAAAAGGGATAAAAAACTAGCATGGAAGATGGATCTCATACCGATTTAAATACTCCTTCTATTTTTTATTGGAGAGATAGCTTTCCAGACTCTCCATTTGCTGATACAACTAGTCCATTACTGTTGAGGTTGATGCCCTAAACTCACGTTGGGTCTTGTAGTTTGTAAATACTGTATTGAATAAACGCTTGTGATGTAATAATATATGATATTTTTTTCACTGTTGTCTATGAAACATAGGATGTTTTATTTGCTTTACCACAAACCAATAAACTAAGATCACTGGTTGTCATTGTAACTTAAGCATGTATGTGAAGACATATAGGTGGATCATGCCTTAAGTGATAACTAAAATGGTCTGTAGTATATGGATATAGGAGGGAAACCTTATCCTGGTGACATTACGGATGCGGCCCGCTTTGTAGAAGAGTTACAAGTGTTGTAACTTACTACACATGGTCTGATCCTGATCATTCATGTGGAGACATGCGAGCGAGGGCATCCTATACAAAAGAGTTTGTATAAGATCGGACCACGAAGTATTATAGTCTCGTTATATAACGTCATTCATGACAGAGACTTCACTTCAGTAGGATGAACATAGGTAACATGACCTCAATCCTAAGTGAGTTGGGAACTCCTTACTTTAAGGGCGGTCCTTTGATTTGCATGGGTGCGAGTGGCCAGATTGCCGACTCAAACCTATCACTTTGGGGATTCGTCTAATTTGGGAGTTGGGAACTCAGCTACACAAGATGAAATTCACTCATTCTCCGAAGTAGGAGTAAGTAGATAGATTGCTCCCTTAAGAGTTAATTTTGGGACTTGAACAATGTGACACCACACACCTTCTCATGGCCCGAAAGATGTCCACACATAGTAGGACTATGTTGTATTGTTCATTAGAGGGATCAGTGGTACTTAAGGAGTTGGATGTAACTACAGGGGAAAAACGGTAAATTGGCCTAGCTGTACTTACGAGCATCTGTGAAGGGTTATCATACTATTGATTGGTTATATCCGATGGACATAGAAATATATCTATGGTGAGAAGAGTGCAATTGTTGGACTTTAGTGGAGTGTATGGCAGTTAACGGATGGTAGATCTCGTGGTTAAAGAGTTTAGTTAGCTATTCATGTATCGTTGGAACTTCAAGCCGCAAGTCCATAAGGTCCCCTTGGTAGCTCAATGGATTCAAGTTGAGAATCAGTTTTTGGGTCAGTTCTTAGTGTTCAAATTGACAAGAGGGAATTTAATTATATATAATATTATTAAAGTGGTCAATTATATATGATATAGTTGACATGATGTATGAAATATATTATTTAGAGAAAAATGATATAAATATGATTTATATCTATTGGAGGAGAAAAGAACTATGGTTTATATGTTGCATATGATGTGATATTAAAACTATAGTTTATAAATATAATATGATTGTATTTATTTATAATTAAACAATTATGAGATAATTGTTGGTGGTTTTCTCCATAACCGTGCGAGAAAGTGGGAGGTTGCATTTAGTTTTCATAACTGAAGGATAAAATAAAAATAGTTTTCATTTCGCAAAGAGGTTGAATAATCGCTTCAGATTTGTACACTACCCATCATATAGTTAACAAGAGCCTACACGATAGCTCAAGTTTTCCTAAACGATCGTGTACACACGCAGTCTATCTAAACGATTGTATAGCTGTTATTAAACCATCGCATACGAGAGTGAGATTACCTAAACGATCGCCTAAACGATCATACCCAATTACCTAAATGACCGTGCACCTTTTCTAAACGATCAAGCACCCGTCTATACGATAAGACACAAAATCTCTCCCACTTGCTTGGTCGTTGAATACAATTGTGTTTCCTCATTCCCTCTACCAAATCCAACAGAGCCCACACCTCATGGATTCTCACTCCGAGAATATCGAGGTTACTGAGTGGTGGTGTCCTCCTTGCTACTTGTTCATGTAGAAGACCGTTCGGTGGTGAGCGACAGCGAGATTTGGTGGACGATTGGCTTGGCTTGCACAATGACGGCGAGAGGTGTTGTTCCTAGCAATACCGAGAGAAAGAAAGAAGAAAGGTTCTTCAAAGGTGAGTCTTTCGGTTCTTTGTATTTAATTAGTTTTCTAAGCATGTCGTAATTTGTTCTAAAATGCATAACTTGTATCTATGTTTGTGAATGCGATATTTCTGTCGCAATGAATTTGGAACGATCTTGCTTCCGCTCGTAGGTACTCTTTGATAAGAGTTCCTTCAATTACCTGCAAAAAAAAAAAATAATAATAATAAAGAGATGGAAAAGGAAAACAAAAGAAGAAGTGATGCATATTTCACATTCTCTCATCAAAGGAAAAAGAAAAAGGAGATCAAAACTATGATAAGCTTTTTCAGATTGGAAAAAAAAAAACAGAAACTCAACCATTATAACCAGGTCAAAACCTTCCTTATATATTGGCAAAGGCTGAATTTCAACCCTGCCATAAAACATGAAATTGCTTTGTTGGAATGCTCAAGGATTGGGCAATCCAAGAGCATTTCGAAGGTTGCAAGAGCTCACTCGCATTTAAAGCCCCAAGATTCTCTTCTTATCTGAAACCAAATGTGGTAATGATATTACCAATAGGATCAAAATCAATAATCACTTTGATGGTTGTCTAAAAACTAACAACGATGAAGCAAAAGGAGGACTTTGTTTACGCTGGAAAAAAGATGTATCAATCAATATCAAATCATACTTGCCCCACCATATTGATACTAACTGAATCTGGAATGGAAGAGGATGGAGACTCACTAGATTCTATGGATTCTTTGAAGCAAATAAAAAAACACATTTCTTGGGAGTTATTAAGAAGATTACATAATCGTAATGATTCTCCTTGGCTAATAGGTGGTGATCTTAACGAGATCCTTTGGGATCATAAGAAAAATGGTGGCCCACCTAGTTCTTGCTCATCATTAGAAAGATTTAGAGACTTTATTGATGATTGTAATCTTAGAGATATGTATTTTTTAGGTGATATTTTTACTCGGATAGGAATAAGACACAAAAATAGAATATGAGAACGTCTTGACAGATTTCTATGTAATGAAAAATTTGAAGAAATTTTCCAAAAATCAAAAGTAATTCATCTTGAGTGGAATAGTTCGGATCATAGACCTATTTTATGTGACATAATGAATTGTCAGTCAAAAAAGGAAAAAAATTTACAACTTGCCCTTTAAATTTGAGAAGTTCTAGACTTTACATGAAGAATGCAAAATTATTCAATATTCTTGTAACTGGAATGAGCTTTCTCTTCTAAATGAATCTCCTAATTCAAACTTATCTTGTTGTTCTAAATCTCTTAAAAGTTGTAACTGAAACACTGTTGTATAGTCGCCTACTATAAAGTGACTATTTCCTTCGATTTTGCTTCGAACTGAGCCTCATTTTCTCCAGAACATCTCCAGAAAAATCACGATTGGCACAACACATAACAAATACAAAATCTATTGCATTGAATATGCCCTTACAAACCAATTTGTAAATAAATGCAATAAATATAAAGTCCAATCCCAAAAACATCCAAAAATTGCAAAACCCATACATTCATCAACATAAATACCTATAATTGCAGTACCCACCTTAAAACAATTTTCAATTCCGAAAATTAAAATTTGAGAACAAAAAATACCGCGCTCTAATACCAATTGAAAGACTGTGAAGTCTGATGCGGAAGTGGGTACAGTCCCAAGTTTTTAATTGCACAAAATATTGATTCAGAGATCAACATTATGCATTTTAAGAAAAAAAAACTTTACATCATGCTTAATCACAATGCAAATAAGAGAAAATATGGTTTAGATTTACTAACCCTTGAAGTCACAAATCTTCATGTATTCCCCATTGATTGGTCGTGAACGCTTCAATCTCCTTGGATTACGAACAAAAATAGCAACACCGAAAATGACCACCACCACAAAAGAACCTCTTATATTCTCCTTAGAGGTTGATAGAGATAGTTGTGGGCTGCTCTGATAATTTTTGGGGAGAGGGAAAACTATTTTTGAAAGGAGGATCTTTTCTTTTATTGAGAATGTAGGACACACTTTTTCACATAGACGTTCTATGTTTTGGGAGAAGAACAAGAACCTTCTGAACAACAACTCCAACTCACGTTCCTATTTGAGAGAAAAATAGGGAGAGAGATATTTTAACAACTCCTTCCTTTAATTTAATTAAAAAATTATAATTGAATAAAATAAATTTGATATACATATATGATAACCAACTTATCATATATTATACATTAAACTGTATGTTATATCAAATATAACATAACCTATAGTTTTTATATTGGATCAAATACATTATAACCTATAGTTAGAATTCTCTCAATAATATATGAAATTTAATATAAATCAATTTTATATTAAATATATGGATCCAATTCATATAATTAATATTTTAATCATATTCAAATATTTATATCCTCTCATATTAAGCTTTATATTATAATGTATCAAATATATTATATTAATTATATCACATATAATTAATTTAAATTAATTATACCATATATAATTAATTAATCCTTATTTTATATGAACAATTCAAATTAATCCAAAATTAATTCTCAATAATCCCTGTTGAGCTACAAATGGGACCTTATGGACCTGTAGATTGATGCTCCAATGGTACTTGGATAATTAATTAAGCTCCTTTAATTAAGTCGTCCAACTTCCATTAACTGTCGGTCAGTCCATTAAAGACTAACATCTGCACTCTTCCCACTACAAATATATTTCTGTGTCTATTAGATATAACAAGTCAATAATGCGATGACCTTTCACAAATTGCTCATAAATACAGTTGACCAAAATTACCGTTTTGCCCCTATAGTTACATCTAACTTTTTAAGTACCACTAATCCCTCTACTGAACAATAAGTCATAGTCCAACTATGATCAAATCCTCTCGGGCCAAGAGAGGGTGTGATGCCACACTGTTCAAGCCTTGAAATCAACCTTTAATGGAGTAATTTATCTACTTACCCTAACAGTAGGAAATGAGTGAATTCTATCTTCTGTAGTTGTGTTCCTAGCTCCCCAATCAGACAAATCCCCAAAACGATAGACATATCAAGTCTGAGAACTGGCCACTCTCACCAATGCAAATCAAAGGACCGTCTTCATAGGCAGAAGTTCATAAGTTACTCAGGATTTAAGTCATGTCATCTATAGTCATTCTGGTGAAATGTAAGTCTCGACTATTAACAATGTTATATAATGAGACTATTCGTTTCATAGTCCGATCTTATACAAACCCCTTTGTATAGAACACCCCCGCTCACATGTCTCTACATGAGTGATCAAGATCAGATCATTGGTAGAACTTTATAGCAATTGCAACATCTACAAAGCGGGTCATATTCATAGTGTCAACAAGATAATGTACCCAATCTTATCCATCTACTACAGACCGTTCAGGTTATCACTTAAATACAATCCACTTGTATGTCTCTACATATATGTTTAAGCAACAGAAGATAACCTTGGATGTTTGTTCATTGGTTTTGTGGGTTAATGCCACTAAATGTCGAATAAAATACCTCAAATTTTATTAAATAAATAAACTGTTTGTACAATACAATTACAAACTATAGGACCCACAAGATTTCGAGCATCGACCCCAACAATCTCCCACTTGTCCTAAAGCTAGTAGAGTGTACATCATAAAAGTCATATTAATACTCAAATACACAAAACAAGAAACTAGGGTATAAAATACGTCCAGTACAAAAACTTCAACTTGCTCTAGACTAGATGTGGCATGTCCCATAGACTTATACTTTGCATGTGACCCTCAAACACCTTAACCGTGAGGGCCTTCGTAAATGGATCAACAACGTTGTGCACCAAAGCTATCTGCGTGACGATCATGTCCTTTCGATGCACAATCTCTCGAATGAGATGATACTTTCGTTCTATGTGCTTCTCGCATTTATGACTTCTAGGCTCTCAAAAATTTTCCATAGCACCACTATTATCACAATAAATGTTGATGGGCTTTGACATGTCTGGAACCACTTCCACATTAGCTAGGAATTTTCTGAGCCACACAGCTTCCTTGGCAGCTTCACAAGCTGCTACATACTCAGTCTCCATAGTTGCTACAAACTCAGCCTCCATAATGGAGTTAACAATGCACCTCTGCTTGGTGCTCCTCCAAACTACAACTCCTCCATTAAGAGTGAACACTAATCCTGAAGTGGATTTCCTAGAATCTTTATCAGTCTGAAAATCAAAGTTCGTGTATCCTGTAAGGATAAAATCCTTTGAATAATACACGAGCATGTAGTCCTTCGTTCTCCGAAGATACTTAAGGACATTTTTAACGGCGATCCAGTGATCAAATCCTGATTAGACTGATATCTACTGATTATTCCCACTGCATAGGAGATGTCAGGTCTAGTACATAACATTGAATACATCAGGCTACCGACATCCGATGCATATGGGGTTCGTCTTATTTCCTCAATCTCTTAAAGTGTCTTAGGACATTGTTCCTTACACAAAATAACTCCATGTCTGAAAGGGAAAACCTCCCTTGGAGTTCTACATCGAAAACTTGAAGAGCATCTTATCAATGTATGATGATTGAGCCAGCATCAGCATTTTGTTCTTTTGATCCCTAAAGATATGAATGCACAAAACAAACTGCACCTCTCCCAAATCTTTCATTTGGAATTGGGTCGCTAGCCAATTTGTAATTTCAATCAGAATGAGTAGGATATTATCCACATACAGCACAAGAAAAGCTACTGGACTATTAATGATTCTTTTATAAACACAAGGCTCATCAACATTCTGATCAAAGCCATAAGATCTTATCGTAGAAAATCTTATATTCTAAGATCGAAAAGCTTGTTTCAATCCATAAATGGACCGATTAAGCTTGCAAACCTTTTTCTCTTGATCTTGGGTCATGAGTCTCTCAGGTTGCTCTAATATATGGTCTCCTCAAGATTGTCATTCAGAAAAGCAATCTTGACCACCATTTGCCAAATCACATAGTCATAATATGTGGCAATGAACAAGAGTATCCGAATAGACTTTAACATGGTAACAGGTGAGAAAGTCTCCTCATAGTCGATTCCCTCAACTTGGGTATAACCCTTTGTTGGAGAAATAATTCTTGTTTTATTGATGATTTGATATGCGTCGATGGTCATGCACTGATCATGCATTGATAAGAAGAATATACGTTAATAGTATATGCGATGACCATGTGTTTCTGCCACAAGTTTTCTTGCTCTCTCGCCAAGATAATGAGAATGCAAGTTTCTCGGGATGATCCGAGGTCGAAAACAGGGACTTGTAACTAAAGGATGCTTGTAAAGTAATGCGTTTGAGACGGTGAATAAAAATAAAAAGAAAGAAGTTAATTAGCTATGCACTACTCTTACTCCTAGCTAAACAGACTAAGCAATTAAAGTTTGACTATGAGAATTGGTAGAGATGCGGCAACTATTAATGTATAACGTGATGCATGGAGAAGTAGAATTGAGGAAAAATTTCACCAAGTCATTAAGTTTGGTCGCAAGAGTAATCCCAGCTCGCCACACTAACGCATCACACACCTCTTGGTAGTCAACCACATGCTTATATCTCTATAACGTATGGTTGCATTGAGCATAAGATTATTCCTATCTCTAGGAACACTGCTTACTTTACTTAGTGAGTTCCACTACTTACCCTCTCTGGCAGTTGGTTATAGCTACCCAGCTCATAGACAAACATTGTGATAGCCTCGCACTAAGCAAAGAGGAATAACTCACTATACTCGCGCAACGCACACCTCTCGGTAGTTTGCTATATGTGTCATATCTCTATGTCACATGATCGAGTATACAATAACTCTTTCAATTTACACTTAACTTATTGTGGCGAAAGTAAAAGATGATAAAGTAAAAGAAGATGATGAAAATGGTGTTGAAGGAACTAAAGAGATGCATTGATTAAAAAATGTATTAATGTCTTAAGCCAAAATGTAATACAATATAAAGGTAAGAGAGGGGGAGGGGTAGAGGGCTTGATGTAGGCAATCTCTTGCTTCCATCATACGTATGTCAAGGCTGTCGGTGGTGCCATGGATGGGCGGTGGAGTAGTCTCTTTCGAGCTCTAACTCTGGCAAAGCTTCGGTCGTCAATCGGAAAGGGTTGTGGGAATGAAGAACTCTCAAAGACTATTTGCTCATGCTTTCGTCTATGATCACAAGAATCTGCCTAAGGCAGAGACCCAGATGCCTTGAATATTGGCATCAAGGCTCTATTTATAGAGTCAAATGCTGACAACTTTGATAATCCCGCTCTGATTAGCCACCATCATTGATGCGGTAGGTGAGAATGTCAACGCTACATCATGGTCAACGATCAGGAAGAACGTCAGAATATCTGTTGTACGATTTTAGAAATCCCGAGGCATACATTCATATTCGTTTCTCATGAATGATCAACGCATTTCACCCACTCTTGGTAATCATACTTCCATCATGGTTATCACTCTGTAGTTGCAGTATTCCATGGGACGAAGTTGTCTTCATTAAGATCAATGCATGCGATTGACTTTGCGATGGTTTGGGATCAAGGCATGCAATCAATTCCTGTGACAACTACAAAAATAGACATTTTGATGCAAATAACACATGATATAAGGTTAACGGGGATTTTCAGTGCTGATCGACGCAAGCTCATTATTCCACATGAATCCTTAGCAATATTAATGCATATTCTGCTCATCAACCCTCAATTCTAAATAAAAGGTTGCAATAGCTAATATTTCTACAAGTTATCACCATTTGCCACAAGTCTAGTCTTAAAGGTGTGCACCTTCCCATTAGCGCCCCATTTTCTCTTGTAGATCCATTTTCAACCTATAGGTTTGACCTCATTAGGTTGATTTACAAGATCCGAAACTGAATTGGAGTACATAGGCTCCATTTCGAGATCCATAGCTTTGATCCATTAATCTTTGTCAACATTCTTCATTGCCTTCTATTAAGACAATGGATTTTCAATATCACTGTCAGCTACGACAGCTAGAGTTTCTATTAAACCCATATAACGAATAGGCAAGTTCGCGGCCCTTCCACTACGTCGAGGCTTGCTCAACGTTTGACGTGGATGTGACCTACTAGATGAACAACCTTCAACAACTCTTGTTGAGGTATTGGGCTCTTCAATACTCTTGTTAAAGGTTCAGTAGTTTCACTATAAAGTTCATTTAACAATATTATACTACAGGACTTATGCTTCTTTATGTGGTCCTCTTCTAAAAAAGTAGTGTTTGTCGATACAAGCACTTTATTATCTTTAGGATTGTAAAAGTAACCAAATCTACAAATAGGCACAATTTTGAATGAGGTTCCAATTTCTTAGGATTTGCCTCAAGTACATGTGTTGGACAACCCCAGATCCTGAAATGGCATAAAATACCTTTACCACCATTTCATAATTCTAAAGGTATTCCAGTAATACTTTTGGATAGAACGTAGTTCAAAATGTAAGTTGTAGTTTGCACTGTATATCCCCAAAACAAGTCAGGTAAGAAAGCACAATTCGTCATAGACCGAACCATGTCCAACAAGGTTCGATTGTTCCTTTTTGATATACCACTCTGCTGAGGTGTACCAAATGCTAAGAGTTGGAATACTATTCTTATCAAATAATTTGGGAACATCAGATCCAAATACCCTCCACCTCAGTTAGATCGAAATATTTTAATTGTTTTATTTAATACATTTTCAACTTCAGCCTTATACTCTTTGAACTTTTCAAAGGCTTCAGACTTATGTTGCATTAAATAAACATACCCATATCTTGAATAATCATCAGTAAAAATGATGAAATATTCAAACCCCCTTCTTGCTTTAACATTCATCGAAGTACAAAGGTCTGGATGTACAAGCTCTAAGGGTTATTTGGTCCTGTGATTTTTTCAATGAAAGATCTTTTAGTCATTTTGCCTTCGAAGCATAACTCACATACAGTAAAGAATTTTCTTCTAACTCGCTTAGAAATCCATTCTTAACCAGTCTCTTAATCTTATTGAGATTTATGTGTCCTAATTTTAGGTACCAAAGATGAGCATTTTCTTTAGGAGAAATTTTGTCTTTTATTCTGAGTTACCACAGTTTTAAACAATTCCATATTTAAGAGAGCTATAGTTGTTAACGGTCTTAGCACATATAGATTAACATCCAGTTTATCATAACAAATATTAATACCATTTTTGTAAATTCAAAACATTTTATTTACAGAAAAAGATAAAGTATAATTTTGTTCAATAAGACACTTTATAGAAATTAAGTTCCTCTTTAAGTTAGTAACTACATATGCATTTTCTAACAAAATATAATTTTTCTTGTAAAGTAAGCCGGAGTCTTCCCACTACCCTCGTAGAGACAACGTGCCAAGTTCCTACATGCATCATCATCTCACCAAGTGCCAACTGCCATCAGGAAACAATTCCCTGAAATAAAAAACAAACTTTATTAGTGGCAACTAAATCTATTTTCCAGATCGACTCATCATTCTCCATTAAATAAGTTTTCAATACAAGTAAATTGCATTTACCTTGCTTGGACTTCTTTCTTTCCACCAACTTTAAAGTCCCTTCTGGTTGCAATGGAAACATGGTCCCTTTGCAGCCTTGGCCTTCTTGCCCTTTTAGGTAGCAGCCGATGGGTTAGCCTTCCCCTTTCCACTTTTTGGTGCCGGAAAAGGAAGACACATACTTAGTTCTAGAGGTCGAACCTCTATAGAACTTTTTAAAGGATGAGGCAAAATTTGCCTTACCCTTCTGTTCCTTAACTTTCATCAAGGATTGGAAAGTATGTAGCTTGTTGGGCAAGGTGGTCAGGTTGTAGTCAATTTTGATCATAACAACATTGCTACGAAACTATATGAAACTTTCAGGTATTGTTTCCAGGATGAAGCTTGAAGGAACTCTATGAGAAGAGAACCTTGAGCGAAAGTGGGTCGACCAAAATCCATTTTTCATTAAATATAAACTTTACTGTAAACAAGAAACAAGATATGCATTTATTTATAAATTACAGCATGCTAATTAAAGGGTTTTAGAAACCTCACCTTTGAAGACCTTTTTTCAAGAATTTCCCTCAAACAGAATGCGAACCTCTTGAAGACTTTCTCCAAGAAAAACCTCGAACAAGTTCGAACATAACCACAAAGGTTTCCTCGGTATTCTTAGGGTGAGAACCCTAGAGTGGTCGACCCTAACTATTTTGGATTTAAGGGAATTTTTGTGGAGAGGAAGAAGGAATTGAAAATGTTCACCAACAAATTTCAATTCACACTCACAGAACTCTTCTGTCTTTTTTTATTCTCTCTGAATCAAAAAACGATCAACTTGCAAAGAATAAGAAGAACTTTTCTTTTCTACGTGCCAAATATAACCACCACCCACTTACGTGGGTGGAGAGAAAAGAAAGAGAAAGGAGTTGTAACTCCCTCCTTGTTATTAAAATAATAATTGATATAAATATGAATATGATAACTAACTTATCATATTATATATATATATATATATATTAAATTATATGTTATATCAAATATAACATATAACCTATAGTTTTAATATTGTATCACATACAATATAAACTATAGTTTCTTTTCTCTATTATATGGCATTTAATATAAATCATATTTAGATTAAATTTAACAACTATGAATCCAATTCATTGAAACTTATTTGAATCTCATTCAAATATTTTTTTTCCTCTCTTTAAGCTAAAATGCATCAAATACATTATAATAATTATATCACATATAATTGAAATAACTTAATTATATCGTATATAATTAAATCCCTCTATAAATTTGAACAATTCAAATTAATCTAAAAACTGATTCTTAATTAATCCTATTGAGCTACCAAGGGGACCTCATGGGCCTGTAGCTTGAAGCTCAAACAGTACATGAATAATTAATTAAACTCTTTAAGTAAATTATTCACCATCCATTAACTGTCGGGCACTCTACTAAAGACCGAAAATCACACTCTTCACATTGCAGATATATTTCTATGTCCATTGGATATAACTAATCAACAGTACGATGATCTTTCACAAATTGTTCGTAAGTACAACTAGGCCAAAATACCGTTTTGCCCCTGTAGTTACATCTAACTCCTTAAGTACCACTAATCCTTCTAATGAACAATAGATCATAGTCCAACTATGACTAAACCCCTCTCAGGCCAAGAGAGGGTGTAGCGTCATATTGTTCAAGACCCAGAATTAGCCCTTAAGGGAGTAATTTATCTACTTACCCCTACCTCGGGGAAGAAGTGAATTCCATCTTGTGTAGTTGTATTCCCAGCTCTCTAATCAGACGAATCCCCAAAATGGTAGGTTTGTTGAGTCGGCAATCTGGTCACTCTCACCCATATAAATCAAAGGACCACTCTCATAAGCTGGAGTTCACAACTCACTCAAGATTTAGATCATGTTACCCATGGTCATCCTGGTGAAATGTAAGTCTCTATTATGAATGGCGTTATATAATGAGACTAAACATTTTATGGTTCGGTCTTCTACAAACTCCTTTGTATAGAATATCCCGCTCACATGTCTATACATAAATGATCAGGATCATATCATTTGTAGCACTTTACAACAATTGTAACACCTACAAAGCGGGCCATATTCGTAGTGTCACCAGGATAAGGTACCCAACCTTATCCATCTACTACAAACCATTTAGGTTATCACTTAAACATGATCTATTCGTATGTCTCTACATACATGTATAAGTTACAAAGATAACCTTGGATGTTAGTTTATTAGTTTATGGTTAATGCAACTAAAATATCATATATTTTATAGGCAATGAATTTGAATAAAATATCATATATTTCATTAAATACACAATGAGTTTGTTCAATAATGTTTACAAATTATAGGACCCTTCGAGATTTAGGGCATCAACCCCAACAAAGCTAACCTAACTAGCCTCATCAATGAGAGACATGTTAATCTCAACCACATTAAAGTGGACCATCATGTTCAGAACTTGTTCTCAAACATAGGCCCCTTCTTGCATATGGACATTAAAGATGAATTTAAGAGGGTCATGCTTGAGCTGAGCAGACAGTTGTCCGAACATTCCCCGTATGGACTCCAAGATCTTACGGGCAGTGAGCATGGGCTCATGCTTCTTGGCCAAGACTTCAGAAAGGCTTGCCAAGATATACACTCGGGCCTTTTCATTTGCCCGCACTCAACGCTCGTATGCCTCCCAAACGTTTCGAGTGGCATTTTGAGCTGGGACTAGAGGACATTTCTCCAAAAAGACAAATTGTAAGTCATCAAGATCAGAACTTTATTGATTGTGTTTTTCCATGTGATATAATTATCGCTAGTTAATTTGTCAGCAGTGAGCATATATAGAGTCGCAAAAGTCATATTAATAATATTGCTGAAACATACAATTTATTATATTGGTAATCCATGAATTACCCATTTTGGAAAAACCAATCAAATTTAACAAAATAATTTAATGCACCCTATGCAACATCTATTTTGCAATGATGTTTCAGTGAGGCAGAGTAAAAGCCACTATAGGGTGATCAAGTACCCCTTCACTGAAATGAGACATCTCAACCAATATACAGAACAACTCTTTGTTCCAGTAAATACTAGTCACCATTGTTCGGTCCAGAAATTGTTAACTAGCTTAACATTTTCTTGTAAGTGTGACCCTCATTTTAGATTCTAGAGTTCTACCTTAATGAGCCAACCATAGGAAAAAAATAAATTGGGGCAAAAACTAAAGCAATCCTATCTATTTCTGGAGTTTGTATAAAAAGTCATATAAATGTCATCCGTAGGGGGACATAAGTAAAAGTGTATTGAGGCCGAGCATGAAAATTTACTACAAACTAATGAGAGAGACCATGGGATGTATTGACACACTCTCTCTATTCACCTTAGTATTGACCTATACAAACACCATCATCCATATGGAGACATAAGCAAAGGTGCCTCGAGGCCGAGTATAGATCTCACGGTGTGAACTATGAGGGAGAAACGTGATAGGAACAATGAAGTATCATATACCCATTTTCATCCCACTTAGTATTTTACCTAGGTTTAATTTAACTTAGGAAAAATATGGCTACTTATTTTTACTAAGTGATTATTTAAATTTGTCCAGTAGCAACACTTACTTTGGATAGTTAAACAATTTTGATTAATATTAATTAAACATTTAATAAACCTTAATCAACAATTGCATGCTTGTAACAAATTATCTAATTCACCTTCTAGGTTAGTTCCCAAGTAAAGGTATTCCGTTTCCGTCAGTTTACATACCTCAGCCTAGATAGAACTAGCCTTAAATAAAAGTCCCTTATAGATACATTTGCTACAATTTTAATCCTTTATTAAAACCAATTTAATCCTATTAAACTGATTAAAAAGATTAAAATAATTTCTAAACATATTAGAAATATTGTGAACTTAGGTCTATGTGAATCATATTTTAAACTATTTAAAAAATGATTTTAACCTAAGTTTGCATGCAATTTTTTTATTATTGATTTTAATTTCTAATTTCATTTAATTATAACAATTATGAAATAAATTAAAGTTAAACATTGCATACATGAGCGGAGCCACATAGGGGCCAGGAGGGGCACGTACCCCTCCTCAATTTATCCGTCTTTCGTATTTTTAATAAAAATTATAAAGTAATATATATTATATATATAAAANCCAGGAGGGGCACGTACCCCTCCTCAATTTATCCGTCTTTCGTATTTTTAATAAAAATTATAAAGTAATATATATTATATATATAAAACAGCTCAAGTTGGGTAAAAAAAAAATAGTACCGGCTTGTGGTGTGTAGTGTTGTTTGGTTGGTAGTAGATAGGAGTTTGATTTCTACGACTTGCAACATTTTATTTTGGATTTTTGTATGAGTTTTTACCAAAAATTTTCATTTCTAATGGATTTTTAAAAGTCGACTCATGTAAAGAATAATAAAGGAAAGTAGGTTAAACAATGTGACATTTAGAATATAATAATGTGTCATTTTTTAATAAATAATCAAACCATATTTTTTTTATCAGCAACAAGACTGGACAGTTTACAGACTTTTTACCTTCTTTTTGAAATTCACTTTTCAATCTCAAGAACATTTGATTAAAAACATATCGTTCATTTTTTGCACATGATTTTTATAGTCACATTACATTTTATATATTTTTGTTTATTTTCATGTTATTTTTATATTCACATTTACTCGTATAGGTTTTTAGAATTAATTTCACATTTATCCATCTTTAAGTTTTTATGCATTTAAACCTATATAATATAATGTAATATTCTTATTATTATACTTTTGTCAAGTTAATTCAAATTTAATATGGAGAGATATTATAAAAGGAAAACAACAATAGAAACTATAGAGGTGTCATCTTCAAAAAAGAAAAATGTTTTGGATTCTAATCGATCTTATACAGAAATCAATCTAGAAAAACTACCTGCACATCCTGGTCTAAGAACTAAAATTTATGATTATAATTAATATTCGAGATCAAGTTCATATAGCATATTTACTAAAAGGTCCTTGTCGGCCTAGAAGTTATATTTTTCCTCTTAAGAATTTTGATACAAAGTTAAGACGATTTAATATAGTTTGGTTAGGTGAATATTCTAATTAGTTGGAGTATAACATTTTAAAGAATGTTGCATTTTGTTTATGTTGTTATCTATTCAAAGTAGAAGTAAGTGAAGAGTCAGGATCGATTTCAAAACATGAAAACTTGTAGAGGGCAATCGTAATGTAATAAATTAGTTAATACATGAAGCTATGAATATTTTTTTAATTCATTTATAGATTTTTTTTTTTGTTTGACTTGCACATATAGTGCCCCATATATAAAATTTCTGGTTCTGCCACTGATTGCATATAATGATGTACTTAGTAAAATTATAACATTGCCAACAAGAGCGTAGCTTAACTGGCATAATATTCATACTATCAACCTCGTGGTTTGAGGTTCAATTCCCCCACCCTATACTTTAATTACAATACCTATTCAAAAAAAAAATTATAACATTTATAAAATTACCTGAAATAGTGTCATGCTTCATGGAATCTCAATTTTAATTTTCATTACTTAATCATACATAACGTTCATATACTAAAGTAATGAAAGTATTAATAAACACAGACATCCAAACTATATATTATGACCCTTATAATATAAATGATGCATGACTATGTTATTAATGCATGCAAACATATATTATAACATTTATATTATATGATGCATGAGCATATAAAATTAAATCATGCAACCATATTATAATATTTATAATACTTATGATGCATGATTAAATGCATAACCTATGGTGGAATTTTCTATATAGCATATATTATTTTAAAAAATCGAACCATCAATGCATAATTTAAAAAGCAATTAATGGATCGTGATTGGACTCTTAGCAATTAATTAAATTAATATAACTTTTATATTAATTTAATTAATTAGAAAACTAATTATTAAATAATTAAAGATTCAAAACAGCCTGAATCGGACCAGTGTCATGAATCGACATGTGAACCACTCAAACCAAGCGAACTGAACCGCCCAAACTTCACGAACCGCACACAAAACGGTCGAATCGCGACTAAACCGCATGAATTTTCCATCTCGAAGCGTTACAATGCTACAAAAAAATTCTTCCATTCTTCTCTTCACAGCATTGCAATGCTACTGTACAGTCGTCTACTGTACAATGACGTTCTCCTTCTATTTTACTCCGAATTGGGCCTCGTTCTCCAGAACTTCATAAAAAATCACGATCGACACAGGATATAACAAATACAGACTCATTACATTGTTTATGCCCAAAACACCCAACCCTTATAAACCAATCTGTAAATAAAGACAATAAATCTATAGTTCAATCCCGAAAATATCCAAAAATTGCAAAATCCATACATTCATCAACATAAGTGCATATAATATGCAATGCCCACCATAAAGTGAATTTTAATTCTGAAAATTAAATTTAGGAACCAAAAACTCCATTTGATACCAATTGAAGGACTGTAAGGTCCGATGCGAAAGCGGAGATCGGTCCCAAGTTTTTAATTTCACAAAATATTAACAATTCAGAGATAAACACTATGCATTTTAACCAAAAAAAAATTACAACATGCTTAATCAAGAGAAAATAGGGTTTAGATTTACTAACCCTTGAAGTCATAAATGTTCACATATTCCCTTTCAATTGGTCACGAACACTTCAATTTCTTGGATTACGAACAAAAACAGCAACACACAAAATGCCCACCACCACAAAAGAACCTCCTATATTCTTTGATAATTTTTTGGGAGAGAGAAAACTATTTTCGAGAGGAGGATCTTTTCTTTTCGTGAGAATGCAAGACACATTTTTTCACACAGATGTTCTGTGTTTTGAAATAAGAAGAAGAACCTTCTGAAAACCAACTCCCACTCACGATCCTAATTGAGAGAAAAATAGGGAAGGAGTTATTAACTTCCTCATTTAATTTAATTCAAAAATTATAATTGAATAAAATAAATTTAATATACATATATGATAACGAGCTTATCATATATTATACATTAAACTATATGTTATGTAGAATATAACAAATAACCTATAATTTTTATATTGTATCAAATACAATATAACCTGTAGTTAGAATTCTCTCAATAATATATGAAATTTAATATAAATCAAATTTATATTAAATAAATGAATCTAATTCATATAATTAATATTTGAATCATATTCAAATATTTATATTCTCTTAAATTAAACTTTATATTATAATGTATCAAATATATTATATTAATTATATCACGTATAATTAATTAAAATTAATTATATCATATTTAATTAATAATCCCCTATTTAATTTGAACAATTCAAATTAATCCAAAATTGATTCTCAATAATCCCTGTTGAGCTATAGAGGGGATTTTATGGACCTGTAGATTGAAGCTCTAATGATACTTGGATAATCAATTAAAATCTTTAAATTAAATTACCCAACTTCCATTAACTGTCAGTCATTCCACTAAAGACCGACAACTACACTCTTCGCACTACATATATATTTCTGTGTCCATTGGATATAACTAGTCAACAGAGCGATGTCTCTTCGCTTGTAAGTACAGTTGGGTCAAAATTGTTATTTTTCCCTTGTAGTTACATCTAACTCCTTAAGTACCATCGATCCCTCTAATGAACAATAAGTCATAATCCAACTATGACCAAACCCCTCTCGGGCCAAGAAAGGATGTGGCGTCATATTATTCAAGCCCCAAAATCAGTCCTTAAGGGAGCAATTTATCTACTTACCCTGACAGTAGGGAAGAAGTGAATTCCATCTTGTGTAGCCGTGTTCCTAGCTCCTCAATCAGGCAAATAACCAAAATGGTAGGCATATTGAGTCGGCGAACTAGCCACACTCACCCATGTAAATGAAAGGACCGCCTTCATAGGCAGAAGTTCATAACTCACTCAGGATTCAAAATCGTAGGCATTTTGAGTCTGCTAGCACTGTCTCAAGCATCGTACATTGACAAGATGTTGCTCAAGTACTCGATGTAGGACTCCAAGAGGGGCCTACTGCCATTCAGGCATGGAGTCACTTTGTTCAAGGACATGTGTCCTAAGACGCCTCAAAAGGTTGAGGAGATGAGATAGGTCCCATATGCGTTTGCCATTGGCAGTTTGATGTACGTGATGCTTTGTACTCGTCTAGACATCTGCTACGTTGTGGCTATAGTCAGTAGGTATTAGTCTAACCCAGGCTAGGGTGGACCGCAGTGAAGAACATCCTCAAGTATCTTCGAAGAACGAGGGACAACATACTCGTGTATGGATCTAGGGATTTGATCCTTATTGGATACATGGATTCTGACTTTCAGACTGATAAGGACTCTCACAAGTCCACATCAGGGTCCATCTTTACTCTTATGGAGGAGCTGTAGTGTGGTGAAACACTAAGAAGGGGTGCATCACCGACTCCACTATGGAGGCGGAGTACGTAGTGACTTGCGAAGCTGCTAATGAGGTCGTTTGGCTTAAGAAGTTCTTGACAGAACTGGAAGTTGTTCCAGATATGTCTAGGCCCATTACCCTATATTGTGATAATAGTGGGGCAGTGGCTGTCACACCCCATCCCAAGCTCGCGCTCCTAAGGCCGAAGCGAGGTATGATATTAACTAATGCTACTTTAGTTAACCTATTAGTTTCTTTTACTATAACAGCAGTGAAAAGTATTACATGTTTTTATTAGAAACTAGTTTACAAACTCAAGTTATATTTACATGAAAAACTTATCCCGAAAACCAATCTCATTTAATACTATTTCTAAACTTGTGGCAGACCTTAACCAACACCGCAACCTGGACTCATCAGCTACATGCAAGATAAACACAAAGACAAACCATGAGCTTTATAAAGTTCAGTGAGTGGCAAAACAAATACAAGTCTTCCACAAACATTATCACGAGGTTCTTAGGCAAACTCCCACCATATCATGAAGCTTTCACAACCCACCTACACACACGGTAGATGGTTAACATATCATAATTAAAATATCAACCTATGTGCACATAGTTCTCCCTATCATGGGCTTAGAAGCTAGGCTCATCGGCCCTCTGACCATCCCATTTCAAGGTTTCTCTGTCCCACAGGCTCAGCACTAGACTCCTCGGTCCTCTAACCATCCTGTAATGATTCATTTTAGGCTCAGGTTCTAGGTCCTTAAACCCCCTGACTATCCCAACGTCATACATATCTCATAGTATAACCTACAACATATTAAATCACAATATGCTTAAGACAAAAAAGGAAGAAACCATTCACAATGATTTGTTGAGAACTTTCTTCGAAGTTCACCCGGTTTCCCTTGTTCCACCGTTGGACCCTATTTCAAGTTTAAATTTAAGCTTAGTTTACTATCTCTTTCGAGCCTTATCTCAAGACATTCTCTTCTTAAAAAATGTGTGAAAATGTCTTAACTATAATACCTTAAAATTTCTCCTTAAAATTCCTTGGCGAAAGTTCCGAGTCGCAAGTTAATTCCTCTTGGCTCGACTGTCTCCTCACTGATGAGCACCTTTCGGTTCTCCATGATTTTGACAACCTTAAAGTTAGAATTTCGTTAAGGCAGCCCTCACACTGAAACTACACTTAATTTGGCAACTTTTGGTCCAAAAATAACCTGATTTGCACGAGTAGTTTGGAAAACTTCTTATTTGAAGTTAGCCTATGCGTCTGTCCGTACAATCCTGCTCCCTTTGCATCTTTGCTTGCACCTCCGATCGAGCACCGCTTTCCCTTCTCTGAGTATCTCTTATTTTTCCCTCTCTTTGTGGTTTTTAAGTACTTAACCGATGTGTGGGTCGAAGTGAGGAATTCTCCCCTTTTATAGGCGTTCCATACTCTCATTTCCCCGACACCTCCTCCCTTGGCCATATCCAAGTGTTTTCCTTAGCATCTGCTAACTTCCAGCCTTCTCCACCTCCTGCTTGAGGTATCTTCATCTCACACCATCAACGCAACCCTTGCATCAACGCAACCTTAAGTGTCTTTCTCTTCCATAGCCAACGTTTGAGGCTTAACTTTGCATGTTTACTCGTGCACCCACCTCATTTTCTTAAGGCCTAAGACTCCTTCCTAGCATGCCACATGTCTGGATGACGTCCTCCATATGCGTTCATCCTCCATATGCACTCATTCTTCATATGCATTCATCTCATATGCATCCATCCAACTCAATATGCGTTTAACTAAGATGATGACCAACACCCCTTTCAACGCATACTGCTAGCCTCAGATATCAACGCATAGCCTATCAACAACGCATAGCATATTACCAACGCATAGCGACCCTTGGGTCAACTTGGTTCTCAACTCAACACCATCGCATCTCCTATAACCAACGCAACCCAACTCATTTACCTTGTTACCGCAAGCCTTAACAACTTGGTTCTCAAATCACTATGCTCATTCCATCGCATGGCTTATGCCTTAGCAAGGCCGCCCATCCAACGTATCCATCGTGCATGCCATCGCATACTACCAACGCACTCCCTCGGTTGCATACACGCACACCATCGGCCGCACTCCTTCGGTCGCATACCGTAGGCCGCTCCATAACACGCCCTCGGTCGTACACTTTCACGTAGCAAGGCCATCGTAGACCATCAACGCATAGCATGGTCGCATGACATCAACGCATAGAACCGCGTGCATGACATCAACGCATAGCTATGTCACATGACATCAACGCATAGCACGGTCGCATGACATCAACGCATAGCGCACGCATGTCATCAACGCATACCTTTGCCCGCATGCTCTCGCGTCCAATGCATCCATTGTGTCCGCCTCCATCGCCGCATGTCTCTATCGCCACATGCCATCCACCAGCGCATGCCTCACAACGTGTCATCGCATGCCATCGCATCACCACATGCCCTTTGCACCGCCATGTCCTCGCACCACCGCAACCTACCAATGCATCTCCTTCAGCTGCATGCCTTTGGCCGCATGGACGCATACCATTGTGTCCAATGCATCCAACGTAGCCGTCGCACCCCATGCGTTGATCGAACCTCCAAAAACAGTGGCTGCCGCATGCGTTATTCTTGGCCCTACTTCAATCTCTCTCTCCATGCCCAAATAACCTCTCAAAACTTTATGGCCAACGCATGGCACTACATCAACGCATAGTCCAACACTTAGACACTTTCACCTTAGCTTCCACCGCATGGTTATACTTAGCCAAATCTTTACTAGTTATGGCTTATTTCAAAGTTTTTAACAAATTCTTTTTATTACTTAGAAATTTTCCTACTCTTTGTCTTAGGATTTAACTCATTTTTAGTTAATTCCTTTTATTTTCAGCTATGAAATGGAAAATGGATTCCGAGTTTCACAGTGGTGTACTCTAAGGAGCCAAGGAGCCACAGGTGCGGCAAACACATAGAGCGAAAGTATCATCTAATCCGCGAAATAGTGCATCGAGGGGACGTGATCGTCACGAAGATTGCTTCGGAGCACAATATTGCTGACCCATTTACGAAGCTCTCACGGCTACAATGTTTGAGGGTCACCTTTAGAGCATGGGTCTACAAGATCGCCCGCGGCTAGACTAGGGCTAAAGTGGAGATTTTCTTATACTAGGCTTTTATGCCCTAGTTTATTGTTTTGTACTAGTTTTATGTACACCCTACTTTGCATTAGGACAAGTGGGAGGTTGTTGGGGTTGATGCTCTAAAGTCTCGTGTCCTGTAGTTTGTAAACTATTTGTACGAACGCTTGTGTTGTATAATATATGATATTTACTTCACATCTTGATTTTGCTCAGTTGTATTTTTTATTTTCTTTTCCACAAACCAATAAACATAAAACCCTTGGTTATCTGTATGTAATTTAAGCCTGTATGTGGTGACATATAAGTGGATCATGTCTTGAGTTATAGGAGGTAAACCTTATCCTGGTAACGCTACGGATGCGGCCCGCTTTGTGGAATGGTCAAAAGTGTTGTGACTTGTCACAGATGGTCTGATCCTGATCATTCGTGTAGAGAACATGCGAGCGGTGGCGTCCTATATAAAAAGTTTGTATAAGACCGGACCACGAAGTGTTAATGTCTCGTTATATAACACTATTCATGACAGAAACTTCACTTCACTAGGATGACCATAGAAAACATGACCTCAATCCTAAGTGAGTTGGGAACTCTTGTTATTGAGGGAAGTCCTTTGATTTGTATGGGTGCGAGTGGCCAGGTCGTCAATTCAAACCTGTCATTTTAGGGATTCGTCTAATTTGAGAGATGGAAACTCAGCTATACAAGATGGAATTCACTCATTCCCCGAGGTAGGGGCAAGTAGATAGATAGCTCCCTCAAGGGCTGATTCCAGGGCTTGAACGATGTGGCACCACACACCTTCTCTTGGCCCGAGAGGTGTTCACACATAGTTGGACTATGTTGTATTGTTCATTAGAGGAATCAATGGTACTTAAGGAGTGAGATGTAACTACAAGGGCAAAACGGTAAATTGGTTCAGCTATACTTACGAGCATCTGTGAAGGGTCATCGTACTCATGATTGATTATATCCGATGGACACAGAAATATATATGTAGTAAGAAGAGTTCAGCCGTTGGTCTTTAGTGGAATACCTGGCAGTTAATGAATGGTGGATCTCGTGGCTAAAGAGTTTAGTCAACTATTCACGTACCGTTGGAGCTTCGAGCCACAAGTCCATTAGGTCCCATAGGTAGCTTGGATAAAGTCGAGAATTAGTGTTTGGGTCAGTTTGAAATGTTCAAATTGACAAGAGAGATTTCGATTATATATGGTATAATTGAACTGGTTAATTATATATGATATAATTGGCTAAATGTATGAGATACATTATTTTGGAGAAAATTAGATAAAAATATGATTTATATCAAGTGGAGGAGAAATTACTATAGTAGATATGTGATATCAATCAAATGTCACTTTGTCTTTCGAACTCCTCAAACTCACTTTCTTTCCAATGTATGCAATCTAGAACATAAGGGTAAGAATATAATATGATTATATTCATTTATTATTAAATTGGTTAATTATGAGATAATTGGCCGACATATTCTCCTCAATCGTGCGTTAGTGGGAGCAGCCGTGTTCGGTTATGTTAATCGAAGAATAAAATGAAAATTTGTTTCATTTTGCAAAAAGTTTTAATCGCAATTGGTGTGGAAACGTAAACGATCGCCTAGCTTGAGAGCCTATACGATAGAGTCTCATCGTCTAAACGATCGAACACCAGCGTCTAAACGATCGCTCCCCTTTACCTAAATGACCGCTTAGCTTTCCTAAACGATCTCTTAGCTTGCCGCATTTTCTAAACGATCGTATACCTATTACTAAACAATCACTTAGTAAAACCTACACGATCGTGTAGCATTTTCTAAACGATAAGCATCCCTGCTATACGATAGCAGTCTCCTACATGCTTATCATCTACACGATTAGCTTTTTCTCCTACCTCTACCAAATTCACCAAAGATCACACTTTAGATTCTAACTCTGAGAATACCAGGGGCTCCAAATAGTGGTGCCGTCCCCCCTTCTTACTTGTTCATGCTTATTCGTGTTGCTGCCATAGCTGACTATTTTGTTGGGTGATAGAATTCGTAGAGGTTCTTCCGTTGCGTTTGAGTTTATTTTTTAAGAAAGTCTTCAACTGTTATGAGAACTCATTCCCTTGTTTTTTTTATTTATCAAAGCATGCCATTAATTAGTGTTAAATTTGCATAACTATCTGTTAGAATGTATGTGTTGTATTTCTGTCACGATGAAATCGGAAAGATCCGAATGCGCTCATGGATGTTCTTCGTTAAGATTTTTATCTTACAATATCACACCTTCTTTTTGCAGACGATAGTATAATTTTCTGCAAAGCTAATGAATCAGACATGATCAATCTTAAAAGAATTATATTAGTCTTTGAATTAGCCTCTGGAGAGAAAATAAATATGGAGAAATCAGCAACAAATTTTTCCCCGAATATAAACAGTGACAGAGCTAAATTCTTTTGCACTATTTTAAAAATATCTCTTATGGATTCTCTTGGTCACTATTTAGGCATTCCCTCAAATCTAACAAGGAAAATATCCATGGATTTCAGATACATTCAAGAAAAAATATGGAAATCAATTCAAGGATGAAAGAGATCTTTATTCTCCAAAGCTGGTAAGGAAATACTGATAAAAAATATAGGTCAAGCTTTGCCTACTTATGTTATTAGTCTATTTAGATTACCAAACAAGTTTGGCAATGACAACACAAGATCCTTCTCAAAATTTTTGTGGGGATCTAAACACAACAAAAGGAAAATACACTGGATGAATTGGAAATGAATGTGTCTTCCAAAGATTTTGGTAGTCTAAATTTTTTAGAGCTAAGGGGTTTTAATTAAGATCTTATTGCTAAACGGGTATGGAGAATTTTGGAGAATTCAAATGAGTTTGTCATGGAAATTTTGAAGAAACTCTGCTTCCTAATGAATATATTCTTAATGCTAATTATAATTTTGACTCTTCTATTATTTGAAAAAGTATTTGTTGGGGAAAAGACCTTTTGATTAAAGAACTACATTATAGAATTGGTAATGGTTCATCAGTCTAGTTCTTCTTTGATTCTTAGCTCCCTTGTCCAAACACATTTAAGCCCATTTGCCTCAATTCTCTAACAAAAAGATTAAGAGTTTTTTATTTTATTCTCCTAAATGGAAAATGGAATGAGAATCTATTGAATGAGTATTTATTTGAAGATAATATAAATTGCATAAAAAAAACATCCCTATAAATATCAAAATTCTTGATAAATTAATATGGCATTTTGACAAAATAGGAACTTACTCAATAAAATCTGGTTATAGACTATTCGTGAAGAAGTTCATTGAGGATGAATCATCAAGTGAAGACCCCATGTCCAGAATGTGGATGAATGTATGGATTAAAAATTCCCTTCAAAGTCAAACATTTCTTATGGCGTACAATTCATGATATCCTTCCTACTAGAATCAACTCAGAAGAAAAGGATTAGAAATCTCACCTCTATGTCCTTTATGCAAAGAAGAAGAAAAGTGCATTGATCATATTCTCTTTGAATGTCCTAGAGCATTCACCATTTGGAACTTGATTTTGGACTGCCCGAGTGTCTTTAAAGACTTTAATCTCAATTTTATTGATAGATGGATTCATATCTCTACAAGCTCTTTCCATGATGAATTAACTCTAATTGTCATTGCATGCTAGGCAATATGGTATGACAGAAATAGTATCATCCATGGAAAGCCCATCGCAAACACTGAAATCAAAATTTAATGGATCCAAAATTATTTGATTGAAACTACAAAAGAAACAATTCATACAGATCGAATTCAAAAAATTCGAAGACTATAATTTCTCTCTCTGGCCTGAAATGGCTCAAACCAAAAGAAGGCATGATTAAAGTGAATGTTGTTGCTGCATGGAAGAAAAATCCTTCGATTACAAGAATCGAAACAGTTTGTCGTGACTTCACTGAAAATCTTAAAGCAATATGCCAAGATTGCTTGAACTTCGTCTATGAACCTCCTTCAACTGAATTGAAAGCTATATTAGAAGGAATTAGACCATCCATCAAGTTGAGATTTAACAAAATAGAGATTGAATCAAACTGTTCAACAACAATAAACATCTTAAAAAGGAATTAGCTTACCTTAGTGAAGCCTAGTGCATATCTGAAGAAGTCTGGAAGCTCGCTAAAAAATTTCAGGATATTTCCTTCTCTTTTGTAAATCGAAAAAATAATGTTATTATCAACAGTAAAACAGTTACATTCTGTTTATTAGTTACAACAATTTATTTGTTACATTCTGTTATAACAATTTATTTGTTACAACAGTTATGATTCTGTTTGAGTTTGTTTGTATTTTTCAGTTGTTAGTTAGTCAAGCAAACTAACAAGTTCTTCTATAAAACGAAATTGAAGTATGTAAATACAATAAGTGAAATTAATAAGAAAGTATTTTCACATACCTTTTCTCTCCATTTGTTATGGTATCAGAGCATTTCCGCAAGAGAGAAAATTAAAAACCCACCCGAACGCCATTACCCTCGTGCAATCCTATCATGACGACATCAGAGAGTTCAACATCCGACAACTCTTCGGAACTCGACGCCCAAATGAATCCCTTCATCCTTCATCATTCAATCATCCCAACCACCAATCTGGTATCTACACCACTTGCAGGATCATGCAACTACTCTTCATGGAGCAGAGCAATGAAACTTGCATTATCAGGGAAGAACAAGATTGGTTTTATTACTAGAACGACTGAAAAACCATCAGAAGGAAGCTTACAATCATCATGGAGATGTAATAATGATGTGATAACCTCATGGATTATCAACTCAGTCTCAAAAGAAATTGCTGCCAGCTTAGTTTACAGGGGAAGCGTCAAAGAGATATGGGATGAATTAAAAGAAAGGTACTGTCAGTCCAATGGGCCACATATATACCAGTTGAGAAATGATCTTGTAACTACTACTCAAGGAAACCTTTCAGTGGAAGTATATTACGCACAAATCACTACGATATGGCAAGAACTTCTTGAATACAGACCAACGGATGAATGTACTTATCAAGGGTCAAAGAAGATGATAGAATTCTTGAATGAAGAATTTGTAATGACATTCCTTATGGGCTTAAACGAGTCATATGCATAAATCAGAGCACAAATTCTATTGATCGACCCTCTGCCAACAATAAACAAGGTATTCTCTCTTATCATCCAAGAAGAAAGGCAAAGATCCATTGGATCCACACCTACAATTGAAAGTATAACTCTAATGGCTGTCTCTTATACACATCTAGATGTGTATAAGAGACAGGCACAAATCACTACGATATGGCAAGAACTTCTTGAATACAGACCAACGAATGAATGTACTTGTCAAGGGTAAAGAAGATGATAGAATTCTTGAATGAAGAATTTGTAATGACATTCCTTATGGGGTCTCTTATACACATCTAGATGTGTATAAGAGACAGTTCTAATAGCAAAACAGTTGATATTGAAGGATGTTCTATACATTCCTGATTTCAAATTCAACCTGCTATCAGTGAGTGCTTTACTTAAGGATGGAAGATATTCTATATCCTTTACTAACACCAATTGTATCATTCAGGACAAGTCAATTTCGAGAACGATTGGGAGGGCTGAACTAATCAGTGACCTATACTTACTCAAAGTAAATGATGAAAAGAATAAAGACTTGTCTATTGAATCTGCTGACTGGCCTATTGAATCTGCTGTGTTTTTGTGTAAAGCTTCTGCAACTACTTGGCATAATCGTATGGGACACCCCTCTATTAGTAGAATAAAAGAATTGTCAAAGATTATAGAGATTTCTGATTTCTCAAATTGTAAACAATTCTGTCACATTTGTCCTTTAGCTAAACAGAAGCGTCTTTCATTTCCTGCCTTAAATAATGTTGCTGAGAATATTTTCGACCTTGTGCACTGTGATATATGGCGTCCCTTTAAAACTCAAACACATGTAGGTCACACTTACTTTGCCACCATTGTTGATGATAAATCAAGGTACACATGGATACATCTCTTGGTAAATAAAAGTGAGATTCTACAAGTCATTCCCAGTTTCTTCAAACTTGTTGAGACTCAATTCTCGAAGAAAATGTAAAGTTTACGTTCTGATAATGCTCCTGAATTAAATTTCAGAGAATTTTTTGCCAAAACAGGAACTACTCATCAGTTCTCCTGTGCATATACTCTTCAACAGAATTCAGTGGTTGAAAGCAAACATCAACACCTCCTCAACGTTGCAAGAGCCCTAATGTTTCAGTTCAATGTTCCTCTCACTTTTTGGGGAGAATGCATCCTCACTGCAGCATACTTAATCAACAGAACACCTATGGTTTTACTATCCAACAGCACTCCCTATGTTGTTCTGTTTAACAAAATTGTTGACTATGGCTTCATAAAGACATTTGGATGCCTTGCCTATGCTTCTACACCAATAGTCAACAGGTCTAAATTCGATCCAAGAGCAAGACCATGTGTCTTCATGGGATATCCATCAGATATAAAGGGCTATAAGCTATATGATATGACTAAAATGACATTTTTTATCTCCAGGGATGTCTTATTCTTTGAAGAAAGGTTCCCATTCCAGTCTGTCAAAGAAGACAACAAGCCCATTTCACATGATTTTATTGATCACTTTGTCATACCAAGCCCACTATTTGATCACTTTGAAAACAAAGGTATTACTGAAAATCTTGTTGTTAATACCTTAGAACGCTTATGTGAGGATAACCACGGTATTGATGATTCACAACCTCATATTGAAACCTCAGAAGAAACCAATCCTACCACCCAAACAACCATTCCCATAGCCCCAAGAAGGTCATCGAGAGCACATTACCCACCTCCTACCTAAAAGACTTTCACTGTAACCTCACATCCCACAGAAAATCACCTTTTCCTCTTTACAAATACCTTTCATATAATACTTACAACCAAAACCATAAGACATACATCCTAAACGTCACTTCCATCTATGAACCCACCTATTACCACCAAGCCGCGAACCACCAGATTTGGAAGAAGGCTATGGCAGAAGAAATAGAAGCCATGGAACGAACTAATACATGGACTATTGTCTCTCTTCCAAAGAATCATCATACCATAGGCAGTAAATGGGTTTACAAAGTCAAGTACAAACAAGATGGAACAGTTGACAAATATAAGGCAAGACTTGTAGCAAAAAGCTACAATCAACAAGAAGAAATAGATTTCTCAGACACCTTCTCACCTATCGCCAAAATTGTCACTGTTAAAGTCTTCTTCGCCCTTGCTACATCCTACAATTGGTCACTCACTCAAATGGACATCAATAATGCCTTCCTAAATGGTGATTTGTTTGAAGAAGTGCATATGTCTTTGCCATTGGGTTATCAAACCTCACAAGTACCATGGAAAGGTGAGAAACTAGCCTGCAAACTTAACAAATCTATATATGGGCTGAAACAAGCCTCGAGACAATGGTCTCTCAAGTTTACAGCTGCTCTATCTTCACATGGCTTTCATCAATCCAAGTCTGATTATTCTCTTTTTACCCAAGGACATGGACATGATTTTGTAGCATTATTGGTATATGTAGATGACATATTACTAACTGGACCATCCCCTCAAATAATCAGCTCAGTCAAAGAAGTCCTCAAAGGACATTTCAAACTCAAGGATTTAGGCCATGCGAAAGATTTTCTGGGATTAAAATTATCCAGATCTCAACAAGGGATCATGATTTCCCAAAGAAAATATTGCCTCCAAATACTTGAGGATACTGGATTTCTTGAAGCTAAACCAGCTACAACTCCTATGGATCCCAATTTGAAACTATCAAAGAATGAAGGAGAGCTTCTAAAGGCAGATGACATCACATGTTATAGGAGACTGATTGGCAGGCTTATATATCTTCAAATATCTCGGCCAGACATATGCTTTGTTGTTCATCGGCTAAGCCAATTCATCCACAGCCCCACTAAAGCTCACTTAAATGCCGCTCATCACTTACTCAGGTACCTAAAACGGTATCCTGGACAAGGCATTTTAATCAGCCCTATCACTTCCTTTCATTTAAAAGCCTTTGTGGATGCTGATTGGGGATCATGTCCTGTTACTAGAAGATCCATTACTGGTTTCTGCATATTCCTAGGGGCATCTATCATATCATGGAAATCAAAGAAACAAGTCACCGTTTCTAGATCTTCTGCAGAAGCGGAGTACAGGGCACTAGCCTCAGTTACTAGTGAATTCATATGGATCTCTCAACTCCTCAAAGATCTTCAGGTTAAGATCCTAATGCCCACTACTGTATTCTGGACAATCAAGCTGCTATTGCCATTGCCTCTAATCCAATGTTTCATGAGAGGACAAAACACATAGAAATTGATTGTCATTTTGTTCAGGACAAGATAGGAAATTGATTGTCATTTTGTTCGGGACAAGATAGCTGATGGGTTCCTTAAGGTTCTCTCTATCCAATCTAGTCAACAACTCGCAGACATGTTCACTAAAGCATTGCTTACATCTGTTTTGTCTAAACTAGTATCCAAGTTGGGCATCATTGACATTCATCGTCCAACTTGAGGGGGAGTATCAATAGTAAAACAGTTACATTCTGTTTATTAGTTACCACAATTTATTTGTTACATTCTATTATAACAATTTATTTATTACAACAGTTATAATTCTGTTTGAGTTTGTTTGTATTTTTCAGCTGTTAGTTAGTCAAGCAAACTAACAAGTTTTCTATAAAAGGAACTTGAAGTATGTAAATACAATAAGTGAAAGTAATAAGAAAGTATTTCCACATACCTTTTCTCTCCATTTGTTAGTTATGGCTAATGAAATAGTTATTAGGGCTAAGAGATTTAGAAATTTTGGGCTTTGGTGTAAAGATTTTCCTGATTGGGCTTATGCCCTTGTTGCTTTTGATGCCCGTGAGGCTTAATAAAGAACTCATTTCTCAAAAAAGAAAAATCGTGTTCTTAATATCTATATTAAACAAATAGATATAATGTCACATCCCTTCCCAGATTACCCTCCTAATTCGAGAAGAGATGTGAAGACGGCAGTTGCCAACCCTCTTATGACAACTACTGCCCAACATACTTCTATAAACTTGTGACCTTGGTTTTTGTTAAACCTGATTAGCAGTTTATAATTATCCAAAACTTAATACATAATCATAGCAACAACTCAAGGCATACAGACTACTACTAATCAGAATATCAACTTCAACATACATAACAGTTTCAAGAAAACCAGACCTATTTACAACAGCAGTTCGATACAAATTCTATCCTGTTTCCATGTCATGTTCATATAAAAAACCAAGGTTTTAACAGGACTTAGTGGACCACCTAAAATTCAAGCCTCCTATGATTCTTGAGTAGTGACTGACTGGTAGAACCACTAGGCCTCGGGATGACGACCACTACCTGGGGAGAAAAACATTAAAAAGGGTGACCTTTAAATGCCTAGTGAGTGACTTCTTTAAAGGAAACATGCTTTCATTAACTCATGATTTAAACATGCTCATAATAAAACATATGCATTCGCATTCCAGGGTTCAAAAATAAAAATTTAAAAATGTGAAATCATAGCACATAAACCCTGGATAAAACTCATCAACATTCCTTGTAAAATTCTTCTACTCCCTTACTTGAACATGTGGGAGAGCCTTTTTGCTCAATCCCTAATAACCTTAGTTGAAAGAGAGCCTTTTTGCTCGATCTCATCAACATCAATATTCTAGATCTTACGTGCACATAGAACTGGATATGATCCCGCTTACCTTACCATACATTCGATAGCAAGGATCGTCATATAATTGAGTACCTTACCATACCTTCAATACCAAATGCTCAAGAGTGGGTTTTACTTAGTAAATATTTACATTAACATCATAAACATCATACTCATCATCATGCTTAAGGAAATCAGTAAATAACTCATTTTAAATGCTAAGTCATGGTATAAAACTCAAGTGGAATGCAAAAATGTCTTTAAATCATTAACATGCATTCATGCTTAACTCCCTTTACTTAAAGCATGCGTTGAAACATCACAATTAAAACAACTATGCGTTGGTAAAATCAAGATAAATCTGACTATGCGTTGGAAATTCATGAGTAAAATACTTGGCAAATATTTTGAAAACTAGTCACTCACTGTCTTTGGGTTACTTCCTTAAAGGATTGTAGGTCTCCCCTATATGCTTCTGCCCTGTAAGATTAATGGGAGTCTTTGGTTACGCCTTAGCTTCCTTTTGATTTTAACTTATTATTCAAGGTAACGCATATTAACCCTCAAGTTTAGTTCAATGCATCTTTTCATTTCTTTTCCTACTCAACGCATCCTTAGCATACTATATTTAGCGCATAACCATACTTAACCCAATTTTTACCTTGCGATCAACTAAGGTGTATGTGGCAACTCGCACAAGATACTCTCATGTATCAAAATGTGTTGCCTTCGTCTATACGACGATGGCTTGCCCACACTTAACGTCTGTTGGTCAGCTACTCACTTATGTGTGGCTTGTAGTTGTCTGCTTGTTCATCCAACCAAAATTTCATATATCACTTCCAGTTTGAATAACTTAAATTCCAGATACAATCTCGTGAAACTTCCTTCTAAAAACTTATTCCTAAACATCTCAACTACCTTACCTTAGAACTCCAACTCTGGTTCCTTTCTCCCGAGGGGATTCACCAATTCTTATAACTCGCCCGTGTGGCCTTAGATTCTCAAATACTTGAAGAAATTCTTTCACTTATAGCTCAAATCCATGGAAATTCCTCTCTGAAAACCTTGTCTTAACTGCTTCAAAGTTTAAGCTTAAGTTGGCAGAAACTCTTCTCCTTTGGCTTTCGTAAAAGTGCCAAAACCAAGCACCTCAATTTAACCTTTCCTTTTACTTAAGTTGCATGGTTATTAAGTTTCTTAAAATGACAGCTGGCACACTTAACCCATTTTTAGGGCCTCTAAGCACGCCACGAAGTCTACTAATCAAGTGTTTAAGTTGAATGCTTAAGTCTCTTACTGACGCTCAGGCTTGCATTTCTGCTAGCCTTCTGCCTCGGCCAACGCATACCATGGGTAACGTCGCATTCCCTTGCTCGTGTATCACTATTCAACACATACACCAATTTTACCTTAGACACTCGTGCTTAGACCTATTGCTCATGAACGCATCTCTTACCTCTAGCACGCCTCTGCACTCTTCGGCTACCATGCATTCACTTAGGCAACCTCAATTGCTTGTATCTATCCGTCCTAGGCCCTCACTGAACTCTAAAGCCCTTGATGCATACCTCCTATTAGACTTGGTCAACTTTCCACCCTTAAGTTCTTGAGCCTACAAACGCCCATGCATTCCTCACTTATCTTATCTTTCCCAAAATTTGTCTAAGTGTTGGTTGCTCTTTGCTACTCAAGATCACCTCACTTCAAGACTTAGAATTTTTTTCTCATCTCTACCTCACACGCACACTCATTATAACTTCCATAATTTTCAACTACTACAAACATTATAATCACATATTTACAAGAGCTTATACACATAATTAAATTTAAACGTTATTAACAAGTAAAATAGGATTAGGGATTTACATATAATGCACGATAGTTTATTATAATTTAGTAATCTATATCACTTTAATTTTGACTATTACATGTATAATCCTCCTAACCTAAAAACCTGGATCTGTGACTAACTAGAGATGTTCATGATTGAGTTTTGGACATATGCCAAATCGAACAGAACCATTTGTTTGTTCTAAATCGAACTAACCGAACTGCAAATATTGGTTCGATTTTTTGTTTATCTATTATATATAATATATATTTTTTAATATATATATGTATGTATATATATATACATATACATATACTATACATATATACATATACTATACATATATATATATATATATATAATATACACTAATATACATACAAACTTATGTATGTATACACACACAAACACACACACACATATATACACAGATATAATTATTATATATATTATTATATATATTATAGTTCAATTTGATTCGATTTTATAATATATATGTGTGGTTCGATTTGGCTTTGGATTTGATTTTCAAATTAATAACCGAACCAAAAAAATTGATATCCTTATAATTTCGAATTGGGTTGAACCGTCACTTCAATAAAAAATTAAATTTATTATTCGATTTGGTTTGGACTTATCGATTTGTTTGATTTGGTCATATTAATGAACACCCCTCCTAAGGACCACGGAATTAACCCATAATAGTTTAATATATCATTTTGTTTTTATTTTATTCAAGTGGTATAAAAAAAATTATCAAGAATTTTTATTCTCCGGCTTTTAGTAGTATCGGTAATTTTTATTTCTATTTTTATTTTTAAAAAATTGAAGGAAAAAAAAAGAAAAAAGAAAAAAGACTCCAATTAGTTATTATTTATTTTGATTTTTAAACATATTAATTAATTAATTATGAACATAATATGTATGAACATGGACTCTTTATATTTTATTTCCATTAAATATTTTGTGCATTTTTCTTGTTTCTTTTAAATGATTTTTTAGCACACGTTTAAAATGAAATTAAACATTTGCTTCTGTTTCGATTTCTAAATTATATATATATACATTTGTTGAATTATGAAGACCGTGTTTTGAAACGATAGAGTAAATTAAACAAATCATAGAGCTCACTAGCTTTTGCTAGATTTTTATTAGTGTAACTTCATCAAAATCTATAGAACAAAAAAAAAAGATCAGAGGCTAATATGCAAAGTAAAATCGTAGAGAGAATATAAAAAGCTCATAAATTAGAAGATTAAATTACCATTTTGGTATCAATACTTTGGGACTTGTTGTCTTTGTACCTTAATTAAATCTCAACGGCTAGTTTGTAGTTGATTTTTTTAAAAACAAATAATATTTTTTTAGTCTTTTTTTTTATATATTGTTGCTATTTATTCTTTTTATAGTATATTTTCTTATCTGAAAATTACTTTTATTATTATTTAACTAATTGTATTGAAAATTAACTTTGAAATATTGAATTTTAAACTATAACTTCACCTTTAAAAAGGTGAGACTAAAATTGGACTGGTATCGAAATAGTTGAATTAAAATTATATTTCAAAATAGGTTTAAATATTATTTTGGTCACTATACTTTTGGTGTGGTTCATTTTGGTTTTTGTACTTTTAAAATGTTCATTTTGGTCCATTTTGTTCATTTTGATCCTTATACTTTTAACATGTTCATTTTGGTCGTTATACTTACAATCTATAAAGCACAGATACTTCATGTGAGGCAAAAAAATCAGTATCAAACACATATCAGATACTAATACTTCCAGGTACTTCCCAGATACGTATCTGACACACGATTTGACATATCTATGCGTACTTTTTTTTTAAGAAAAAAGAAAGTAACTCATCTAATCTATCCCAATCTAAAATTAGGCAACTTATTTAAAAAGCTCACTATTCGAGTCCAAACTAAAAGAAAAAAAAATAACGGACCAAACCCTAGACTAGAATCATCTAATCTCCATCTTCACATTTGAGTCCTCACAAAGTCCACCAAAATATAAATCATTTGAATATCTTCAATAATAAGTTTTTCGTTTATCTTCATACTTCTCTCTAATATTCTTCTTCTTTCTCTTTTGCAATATGAGTCACTTTTCTATTGCATTTTATTAGCTATTGTACTTCAACATCTTAGATGTTGCTTTTTTTGTATTGTATTTCAGTGTTTGTATTCTATTTTGTGCTATTGTTATTAACTTCTATGCTAAACTTATCTATATCCTATATTTTTTTAAAGAAAAAAAAGTATATTTAACGTATCAGTATCCTCGTTTTTTAGAAATATATATATTACAAAAATGACGCATCCTTAGACATATCCGTATCTTAGTTTTTTAGAAATTGGCGAATCGTCGTATCCGATCGTATCGTATCGTGTGGCCGTATCTGTGTCTGTGCTTCATAGCAATTACAACTTTGATTCATTTTAATCCTTAAAATTTCAAAAAGTGATTAGTTTGATCCCTTAAAAATAAAATGAAAATTAAAATGAATGGATCAAAAGTATCACTTTTTAGTACAATGACCAAAATGAACCAAAGTTAAAAGTATAAGGACTATAATAAATATTTTGAAAGTAAAATGACAAAAATAACTAAAATTAAAAGTATAGAGATCAAAATGAACCTTTTAAAAATACAAGAACTAAAATAAATCAAAACAAAAAAAATACAAAAACCAATATAATATTTAAACCTTTAAATATGATGAGAGCGAGGAAATTGAACAAATACGGAAAAGATAGATCTTGCAAGTTAGAGAAAGTGATGGGAAATTGACAAAGAATTATCACGTTTATTATTAAAAAAATATATACAACAACAACAATTAATACCAGCTGAATTAGGTTGAAGTGGCCATTTTGGTCATGTCAAAATACATAATGACAAAAATGTTAATAGAAAAAAGTACATGGGTGTACTTGCAAAAAATAAAATCAAGTTGAATTATATTTAAAGGTTCCATTTTTTTTCCAATTTAGTTGTTGAAGTATACAAATTTGCATAAAAGTTCTTATAAAAAATTATTTTAGAATAAAATATTTCAGGTTTGGTATTTGATGGGCCTTATTTTTATTTTATTTTATTTACAAAAACAAATTTTCATTGAATGTTTTTTTGTTTTAATCTCTCACTTTGATTACAAAGCTGGCTAGTTTGAATATATGAGTCATGCTTTGTGTTAGGATATGGATTGAGAAAATTTTTGTAGTTATCTACCTATAGAGGAGATGTCTTCAGAAAAGTCATAATTAATGTAAGTCATTTGGTGTGATTGATTATCACACCAAATCAACGAAGAGAATTGTCCAAAAATATGAAGATCTTTAAGTAACTATTTAATCCAAGACAAATCAAGTGTTGTAATTGCTAAAGCTCAGTACTCTGCCACAATTGAGCTTCTTTGAGATTGTTGATTGTTTCTTAGTAGCCCACGATATAAGACCATTGTTAACAACTATGATAAAGCCATTTGTAGACCTTTTGTCAAGAGAATTTCATGTTCAATCAGAGAGAACATGTTGTCAAATTTATATCCCTGAAGTAGATTTTGATAATGATATTCCTTTGGAGACAGTCTCATTTATGTATCGTAAGACATGCTTTGCTATTATTAAATGACAAGGGGAAGGAGTATACATACACTGAGATAATTTTATCATAATAAATGTTATTTATCTATCGATATTGTATAGCTCCAACTATGGCTCAATAGGATTTACTGTCATTAGGAGAACATGGACTATCACCAATATCTTGAAAGGAATTCAAGGCTAAGGGAGTGTTACAAGGCTTACAGCCAACCATTTTGTCATAAGACATATTTCTTATTTTAATAATATGAGAAAAGTATTCCATATCTATTTAGATGTATGATATGTTATGGTCATTTTTTACCAATAATTACTAATTCGGAAGAGCGGACTATTAAGTATAAAACTAGAATAATGACAGTCAGGATCATAGAGTATATGAAATAGGTCAATGGACCAAGGGAGGAAGAGACCAACGGAGGAAAGATGTTGGGCCATGTCTCGACCTCAGAGGTCGAGACTGAGGTGAGCTTCTTTCCTCACTTGAAGACCCACCCCTCTATAAATAAGAAGTCGTAAGTATCACTCAAGGTAAGCAATTTTTCTGATTTCTAGCTTGCTCTGTCCCTTTTTTTATTACTTACTTAAGCGTGGGAGGTTATTTAGCATGCACCACACCAGTATTTCTTTCTTTTATGTTTTGTAAGTCGTCTTTCTTTCTCGAAATTATAAATTTATCATTGATGACATGTAAAGGTCAGACAAATTTTCCAATCTAAGATTTGTCATCACCATCCTGAAACCACAATTTTTAGTTTTTCTTCCAAATTCAATGGATGTAAAATTAAAGTCATTTTGTATTAGCTTTTTGAATACTTAATTAACAATATGAATTATATATATATAAAAGCAAAAGAATCTTGTATTTATCCAAATGAACTCCACAAATTTTTTGGTGAATTTTATTTCTCAAAATTATTTTAAAGTGGGAAAATTTTGCGTGAATTCAAATTTGATATTTCAAGTCAATTTATCCCTCTATAATTTTATTGGCATTTGTGGTCATAGTATAACTTTACCATTTCATACTTTCACAATTTTCATATCCTAATTCCTAACTTCTATACGTCATTGGGAAACTATTAGATCAAATTTGTATAAAAAGAAAATGTCAATATTATATATATAATGTGTTAGTAATTAAGAGGTCTATCATTCGAAATCTCCTTACTCCTATTATACTTCAAGAAAAAGAAAGAAAGAAAGAAAGAACAGGCAAATTGAAAAAACCACCTCTAAATTATGGTAATAGTTGCAATTACATCCTTAAACTATAAATTGACCCTTCAAACTACTACAAAATATTAAAATTTGATCCTCAAATTTATAATAGTCGTAGAAATTGAATTCCCAAATGACAAAAATTGAACTCCCAAATTTATACAATTGTTAACGTTTCTATAATTATGTAAGTTTGACGTCTCATTATGAATATTGATTTAAGTTTGAGGTCTCAAATTTTACAATAAAAATTTTGAGAATATAACTATAACGACCACCCTATTTAGGCATGATTTTCATAATTTGACCAAAAAGATAATATGTATGGGGATTACCCAACATCCATGACTTTAATTCAACTTCAAGACCAAAATTTTTAAAATTACAGGCTGGAAACCACAATTATGTTATTTAAAAAAGAAAATAAGCTTTATATTTCAATTTTAGTTCCATTCTAAAAACTTTTCATATCTTTTAAAGGCTTTTTTTTTTTTTTTTTTTTACTTACTTTACAAAATGCATACACTAGAAATAAGAAAATTCAAACTTAAACTAGAAATCTAATTTGTTAGATGAACCATTAATTACTAAATATCTTTTATTGAGATTGCAAAATTATGTTTTCACGTGGAGGTTTCATTTATTATTAATATTATTTTAAAAACGAATCATTTAATTGTTCTGTTGAAAAATATTATTGTGTGTTGAAGTGAATTCCATTAATGAAATAGAAGATTATAAAAGATGAAAATTGATGATGAAATTAAATGACAACAGTTGGAAAGCATAGAAGTAAATTAATATGGAAGCTTCAAAATGAATGATTGTTGGGCTTGAACTTTGAGGTGTAAGGCTTTTTTTTTTTTTCCTTTTTTATAAATATATATATAATAATAATAATAATAATATGATTTAAATCCTATTTTAGTCCTTAAACTTTGAATCTTGTTCTATTTTAGTCCTTAAAACTTTTTAAAACGTTCATTATAGTCCCTCAACTTTTAAAATGTGTGTACTTTGGTACCTACTATTAAGTTTTTGTTAACTCTTAAATAAAATGGTGAGATAATTTATACTTTTTGATGACTAAGGTATCAAATAACTTGGCTACCCTAAAAATCTAGGATTTCAATTTTTGAATTAGGTGGTTAAACGATTTTCTATCAGAGATCTCAAATGTCATCTTACATTTAAGATTTTGGTCGTTTACCATTTTAGCGTGTTGCCATTTTAGCATGTTGGTTGTTGACATTTTACTTCACCATCATCTTACTGAACCTATGTTAGATGTAATTTCATCTTTAGTTAACAAAATCTTAACACCAAAATAAACTATTTTTAAAAGTTCATTTTTTAAAAAAAAAAATTATGGATCAAATAAAACAAGATTGAAAGTTTGAAAACCAAAATAGGATTTAGTCTGATAATAAATTAAAAAATTGATTGAGTTTTCAACTTTTGACCAAAAAAAACTCTTTTTGGAAAATAAAAGAGACAAGACTAAATTTTGCCCCTCTTTTTTCTTCTTCATTCTTTCTCTTTCCTATCAATGAGTGTTCACAACACACCTTCCTTTGAAATATCCCCACCTTGTTTCTTACTTTTTCAAAAGCAAATAGTTTAACCAAATTTTGCTTTCAATTTGTCCCATTTGGAATTGCATTTGTAACAGCAAAATATAATTGAGAGAGAATCTTAACCAAGGAAGATGTTTAAGTCTTGGTAACTATTTCAATTGATTTTTTAAAATTAAGTTTATTTTTTTTCTTAATTTCTTATCATAGTTTGCATCATTCACAAGAATAAATTCATAGTCAAATTTCAAAAAAAAAAAAAAAAAAAAAAAGTTTTTCCAAGAAAGATTTAATTTTCAAATTTTGACTTAGTTTCTAAAAATATTAGTAAAAGGTAGATGATAAAGTAAAAAAAAAAAAAAAATTTAAAGTTGAAAGAGGTATTTATATAATTAATTTTCAAAAATTAAAAATCAAATAGGATCCTAGTAATTTTGATTATTTGTTCATTTAGTAAAATCACTTTTCAACTTACTATTGTGTTTAAAAATCATGCTCATTCTAACTTTTGAATTCCATTTCCCTAAAAATTTATCATTTTCTCTGATTCTTTTTCACATCTATTCTTTAATATCCACAAAATTTGAATTGATTCAAATTTTTGTTGTTAAACTTTGATAAAACAATTTAGATTTAACAAAGTTATTTTCGATAAGCATATAAGTTTTAAGAAAAATTTCTAATAATAAATTTGATATCAGTATTAAAATAATTAAAATAATATGACTACTTGGTCATTATAAACCGAACTGTTTCGTAGTTTCTTGGGTTAGGGAGTGGACTAATTTCAGTCCAACCCTTGTCATGGGTTTGAGGCCTACTAGGTGAAGAATATTATACTTAAACCACAAATTTTTAAAATTGAAATGAACGTTATTTTTAGTTCCTATACTGAAAACCGACTAATTTAGGGAAAAAGAGGGGAAAAAAAGAAAGAAATTTGAAAAGATTCGATTTCATATTGTTATGTTATGTGCTTTTTCAAGTTCCTATTTGTCTCACCCTTACTATAAAACATATAATATATTCAAGATATGTGAGAACTGACATAACAATACACAATTACACAATTACGTAATTACTAGCTTCGAACTTCATTTTTAAATTGAGAAAGAAACAGCAAATTCAGGATGGGGCTTAAAAATACCTAGCATGAGAATTCAATACCAATATTTAGTAAATAATTTTTCATTTATCATTTTTCTGATTTGACATTAATTAAAATTAACGGAACCGAATCTAAGGAAGAAACCCATAATTGCCTTGGATCATTTCCGAATTTCTACTTTGTTATTCCATAAAAAAGGAGGTACATTTACATGGGAACCTAAATTAAAGCAATTTCAATAAGGTGGAAAGTTTTCTTCATTCTCTAGATAACAACAAAAAGTAGATAGCTTACTTTGTTGTGTGATGGAATGGGAAAGTGGTAAAGGGAACACAACTTTGTCAAAATAGAAATAGTTATGTTGAATTGTAAAGCCATGAGGTCTCAAGATTCAAACCCATAAAGCAAAGTGATAGATGCACAGCACTATTAAAAGTCTTTGGTGATTGGGAGTGGGACCTTCCCTAAAAAGCAAATTCTCTTATCAAACTAGCCTTTATTTAACATGGACATGTTTGTTATCCATCAATTTACCCAATGGGCCTAAACCGGCCCAGCCCATTGTCCACATTCAGGCCCATGTGGGCTTTGATGATTGAAGTTTTATCAAATAAATCCTATAGGGTATTCATTTTGGTGTATTGGAGGACAATAGTATCAGCTTTTCCAGATATCTATTTGGTTGTATAACTTAGAAACTAAAATTTCAAGTTAAGAACCTTACCTAAAGGCTGATAGACTGTGGAGGTGTCTCCGTACATGGAAGGTTTGAACTTTGGTGGTGGTGGTGGTGCAGATACTTCCTTCATGGCAGCAAGAGCAGCCTTTTTTCTTTGTTTATGCTCTCTCCATTTTCTTAGCTGGTCTTCAATGGCTTCTTTTGCTTTCTCAGCCATTTCAGCTCTAGTGGCAGCCTGTTCTGCACGTGATCTGAACTCCCCAATTCTAATTGTTGCTGCTTCTAGTTCCTTCTTCAACTTTTCCAATTCATCCGTGCACTCAGAACTGATGTGATGGAAAATTTTGTCTGGTGAGAATTTAGAGGTTGAGTCAATATTTTCAATTGATGACTGATATTCCTTTGAAGTAAACGTTAGGGTGACACTGTCATTCCTTCTTTCATTGACTGCAAGGTTCGAATCTCCTTCCATGCTTGTAGAGTTTCTCTCAAAAAGTGGCTTCACTTCGTCCAAGTCCTGAACAGCAAGATGAAGGTCGGATTTTGCACTCTCATCTTTGGCTTCAGTTGCCACTAATGCTGCAACTTTTGACCTTCCTTTATGAAGCTCAGATTTCAGCAATGCAATTTCAACCTGAGCACTAGCTTCTCTATCTCTCATCTCATCCATTTCAAGTTTCATCTTCTCCAACTGGTTTTTAAGTGTTTCGATCTCAAAAGTTTCTTCATTTGCGAAGTTCGCTTCTTTTAATTCATTTTGTTCCATGTCTAATTCGGTTTGTTTGCTCATCTCTTCTAATTGCTTGTGCAACTTAATCACTTTTTCCTTAGCCAGCTCTGGCTCAGCATCTTTTGCTGATAATGCAGCAGACATCTCCTTCTCGGCGCCACAAGCAACAAATTTTGACAAACGAATCACTTTGTTCAGTTCTGAGATGTGTCTTATGAGATCTACGGTCTTTTCCTTTTCCAAGCCACCATTATTTTCTAGCAACTCTACTTTTGTAATACCCTTAGCCCCTGGTTCTCCATAGGCAGAAAGTTCTGTTTCAATGCCAAGAAGCTCACTCTTAGCAACCTGAAGCTGCTCTTGAAAATTGTCAGTCGCCAAGGATTGATCAATCGTTTCATTCTGCTTTGGTTCAAGTTCATCCAGCAGCACTCTAGCTTCCCCAATTTTCAGCAACTCAGAAAGTTTGTTGATGGCTTTCTGTTGTTGTTCCAGCTTGAGAAGAGCCTCCATACAAGCCGCATCCTTTGCTTCAAGTTGAAGCTTGTAATTAGCCAAATCCTTTACCAACTCGTGAAACTCTCTTTCCTTCTCATACCCCTATGATAATTTTTTTTAAGTAAGAACAATAATATTGTCAAAATTAAAATGATAAATGGTCGCCTAGTGCATGGTAAGAGAATGTTTTATGAACCATACTTGCCTAGAATCAATAGAACCTCTATGATGTGAGGTTATCTATCATGAAAATAGATCACTATAATAAACTTAAAAAAAGTAACGAGAGTTTGCCGACATGAACATAACTCGACTAATATAAACTTGTACAATCAATCTCTAGGTCTCAGGTTTGATCCCCCACCCGTATAGTAAAAAAAATAATGATAATAGAAGTTTAAAAAATTGGTTAATACGGTACAAATAAACTAGATCAGTGCATATAAATATAGTATTTTAAAACGTTCTTTTGAGGGTGTGCCTAGGTGCGCCTAGGCTCAAGGTGCAGGTTTGGTGTCTCGTCTTAAAAAAGTGAGGCTCACAAAATAAGGCATGCCTGAGGCACCTTTTGTGAAGTCTCAAGGCTCAAAATCTTAGGTCTTGAGGCTTTTTTATTATTTTAAAAAATAATAATAATTAAAAAATTTCCTTCTTTTTTAACTTAAATAATGAAATTTAGTGAGCTAAATGTAAAATGGTCTTTATTGCACCTTGAGCTTTAGAAAACTTATAAATTTACCAAATAAAAATTAAGTAGAAGCTCAACAATAGAACAAACAAGAACAACCCGTTCTATAGGTGTACTTCCTCGTAAAAAGAGCGACTATCATTGCCATAAGAAAAAATATCTGGTTGATCTAGGAATAAACCACAGAAAAATCTTACATTATTGGCTGTAAGCTTGTGTTTATTCTGATCACCTCTCGCACCAAACAGAGAAATACCGGCTTGTACAGAATCAATAGGTTTCGTATCGATCTCACCCACTCTTTCCATTTCCAGAACTTACCTAATTAAAATGAAATTCAACCTCAAGATTTTAGGAGAACAATTCACAAAAGAAAATTAATAGAGAATCAAAAGCATGAATGAAACGTATAAGAGGAAGCAGAAACAAGCGAAGATCAAAGAGTAGAAATATGTCATGAATTATAATGATAAACGGAAATGAAATAGCAATACCTGGAAGATTGAGAAGCCAAAATGTGAAAGAGGGGAAGTTGAGAAGGAAATAGGAGGGGAGGCAGAGAAGGAAGGTAGATTTGGGAGGATTGTTCATGTTGGTTGATATCGGAGGAAATAGTGATCTCCGTTTGGGATTCGGAGGTACCAAGGCGGCGGGAATCGTCAGAAACGAAGAAGGGAGGAATATTACAGAGGCGTTTCTCCTTTCTTCTTCTTGGCGCTGTCGTAAAGACAAATTGCAGCTTTTATTATACTCACAAACTTTGGGAAATTTAGTGAGGAAAACTTATTCCCTCGTGGGTTAGTGGTCTATCTGCACCCATTACCATATTTTTATTGAAAAAATGTTAAACAGTAATCCAGGGGAAAATATTCTTTTAGAAGAATGAAAAAAAATTATCACCCAATAATTTGTGATTGCGTTACACAGATATAGATGCATCCCATGCACTCAAGTATCTTTTTTCTCAATTAAAATTTATCATGTGTCAAATGTTTTTCTAAAAATGAATTGAACTATTTTTTTCTTACAATGTAATAAAAATGGATGTACATAGGTGAAGTCTAGACCTTGATCGAATGATTTAGAAAATGAGTTGTTTGATCAAGAAGACCACTGAAGTTGGAAGAGTGAAATAAGAAAATGACTCTGATTTTCGATGTGCATTTTTCAAACTTTGGTATTGAATGATTTTCATCCATGGATAGGAAAATAAACAAATTAACAAAAGTTAAGATCATTGATATAGTATTTATATTATATAGATAATATATATTCATAATATACCTAAAAATGATAAGCTTGAAAGAGACGAAAAGAATGAATTTTATTCAAAGAAAGTGTGTAATGACTAAGTGACCGACCTTGGATGCGTATTCAAACTTTGGTATTGAATAATTTTCATTGGCAGATAGAAAAAACAAAAGTAGAATGTCATTGATATAGTTTTTATATATCCATAATATACCCAAAAGAAAATGAACACGCAATAAATCACTTAATTGTAAATGAAATAAAGTAAAATTATTCTTATATACTATATTAATAATATTGCTACTAAACATATATACAATCAATGACATAACCTATCATTAACAGAACTTAATTTGTGGTTAGATCTGTATCATTGATACAACCTCAATTAGTGATATATTCAAATTAAAGTTAAAATTTTGCCTTCAATTGAGCTACTTATTATTTTGTATAAAGTTGTCATATATGCAATTGCCTAAATGATAATTTAGGTATTACCTTCAAGAACCACTAACTAGCTTAAATTATAAGGGAAATGGTATGTAAACATAGACTGACGTCGATTTCATCATTCATGTTGGCCATCACCAAATTCAAAAATTATACAAAATCAGTAAAATGTGCAAAACACAACACATTCCTCAAGACGCTCAGCTAGGGGCATCTTGACCTTTGCTCTGATAGATTGTTTCTAATCGTTCCTTGGCTCTGTGAACTTTTGACTGAAGATAAAAGCTTCCAGTTTGAGCATTCCTTTCAAACAAAGCATCATATTTCTGCACAAATAGGAAGGTTTGTCAAAAACCTATTCATAATATATAAATGACCAGAAATATTATAGTGAAAATCAATGGATTTTGACCTTCATAACTTCCTCCCATGGCATTTCCTCGGTGACGCCGAGAATCTGCCTGGCTTCTTGCTCCGTCATCACTTTGCTTGTTCTGCGAACAGTGTTTTGTATTGTTTCTTGAGCAACACCGGACTTTGCAGCATCTGCAACACATAAAAGAAACTTGATATTGAGTATATCTATAACTACCCACGTCAAATTCTCCCACATTAAGTAAAGGCTTGGAGAAAGTATCTTCTTAGTCCGTAGGTTTCAAGTCTAATTTCTATTTGGTTTGTAGGATTCAAAAAGTCACTCTTTTAGTTCGAGTTTAGCATTTGGTTTCAATTTAGTCCTTAATTTTCAAAATGTTATAATTTTACCATTGAAGTTAAAAGTGTAGATCTTGAAACCTAGGGACAAATTGAAACAAAACTCAAATCTCGAGGGTAAAATTATATCATTTTGAAACCTAGGGACTAAATTGAAATCAAACTCAAAATTTAAGAACTAAAATTATAACATTTTGAAATTTAGGGATCAAATGAAAATTTTCCCCCAAACAAAATTTGTCCAAGTGGAAATTTAGGGATCAAGAAGGTAATTTTGCCAAAAAAAAAACTTTGTATAAACAACCAAATTTGTCCAAACTAATAAAGTACATGTCCAATAAAAGCATTTTGTCCAAAGATCTTGAAGATATTGTTCAGCCTTTTAAGGGTGCCCAGAGGTTGGAAGTGCTTGTCATACAGGTCATGAACACTCAAAAAGGTTTTGTATCTATTTGTCAACAAAAAGACTAATAATTATAATCTATGCGCAATATAAAACTTAGCTTTTATTTGCAAAACGCTTGACAATGTCGCAGGCTAGAAAAATAACAAAGTTCTTTTGACCACTTGTCGAAAATCTAAGAATAGATTATTCAGGCTTTCAAAGATGAGGAAGGATGTAAAGATAGAAATTCAGGATGTCAACATTCCCCAAGTACATTAAGAAAAAAAAAAAGCTTTGATACCAATTTCAATCATCTGAAAGCAGAATAAAACTATGCGCATAAAGAACTTTGTTGTCATTGGCAAAATGCTTGTTCATCCCAAGCTCACATGTACATTATAGCTTCTAATAGTTCAATGTGAAAGTTTCTTTTGTTCTATATATCAAGTTCCCATCAACCCCGCCAAAAAGATTTTACTCCAATAACCATGATATTGACGACAAATTGGCCAACTTCCGATAGGACCTAGTAGAAAGAAGGAAAAAAAAATGGTGGAATAAAAAGTGTGCACTTACTTGCAATGGCTTGACGATAGGCTTGAACAAAAGCCCTTGCAAGTATCCCAGAGCCCATAACAATTAAATTGGCAAGAATTTTTGCAGCCTGTCCAATACATACAAGCAAAGAGGCTCTCTTATATGAAGTTCTTAAACTGAATAAGACAATTTAAAAATTATGCAATAACTACTCTCCTCTATCAAAACTAAAGACATTGACATAGCAGAAATAAATACACCAGTTCTAATTAGATGGCACTGATTTGATGGGTAAAAAAACAATGTACAGTCGAAGAAAAGATAACATGACACAAGTGATACACAAATACATTTCAAATATGCTTAAGTTGAAACGCTTTAGAAAGCGGGATGACAAGAAAGGTCAGCATTATTTCACAAAATATCTAGAACAGACACAAAGAGGAGGGGAAAAAAGGGAAAAAGGAAAATGGGATGTAATATGAGGAAAATATCTACAAGACTTGTGTCTCTCTCGTCTTTTCCCTGGCCAAAACTTCGGCCAGAGAAAAATTGGAAACGAAATGAAAACTATGAATTAAACCCCATAATCTATAATCAATGTGGAAACAAATTACCTAATGGATGAGATAGAAACATAATAATTCAAATAAAATTAACATAAATGAAGTTTAGACATCTGCTCTTGATTCCATATTTATTTCTCATTATCTTAGAAATCAATCCTCCATCAAGTCAGAAGGAGAGAAAGAAAGAAGAGAGATACCATGATTAATTGGCTGGCCTTGAGAACAGGTCCTGAATCGTAAAAGCCGCTAGAGCTGCAAAATCAATCAAAGCAGCTATTTAGCTGTTAGGTTTCTTGTAAACCCTACAAACAAAAAAAGAAAAACAAGAATCTAAGAACAGGGGCATACCCAACCCCATCTTAAATATATTTCTGATAAACAAAATAACAAGCAAACAACAGAGTTCCAAGCTCATTAATGCAAGGAAATAAGAACAAAGCAATAACAAACAGAAAATTATTCAGCTCCTTCGAGAGTGCAAAAAATACTCTCAAATTCCTCAGCCTTCAGCCAAATTATTCACACCCTTCACTATGCCTCCAAACCCCTACATAAAACCTCTCTCTGGTACCCACACAAAAATGTAACTAACTATACTCTTCCTCAGCCCAAAAGAAATTGTGAATTCTCCTTCTTACCCCTTACCCCCACGTGTGGATAATTGGGGGGCTCACAATACCCACCGTTTCTAGATTCACCTTGCCCTCAAGGTGAAGATCAGTAAATTGTTGCTTCATAAAATCCGAGGCCTTCTAAGTAGCTTCACTATCAAGATGTTTTGGTCATTTGATCAACCATTCTTTCTTAACCACTCCCGTCGGTAACACCAGTCATTCATTCAATTAGAAATGTTGATTAACAATCGACCATAATAGCCGTTAATTACTTAAATGTGAGACCATGTGAGTACAACAGGAAATTAGTTTGTTCAGTAGTTTGTTATTAGATTGTTTTTTCTGTTTTACTTTTCACATCTTTCTCATGTATTGACATCTGGCTATTTATAGCTTGTTTCCCTTAGTGAGAATTTTGAGGCAATTTAGTTTACACTCAAGTGCAATATGGTATCAGAAGTATTTTTCATTTCTCTCTCTTGAATGTTGTCCACGAAATTTCTTCGAAATTTCCCATGGTTGCTACAAGACTTGGATTGACGTTTTCATCCTCGTCCTCTTAATCTTCTTCTTCTACTGCTTTACCTCAATCTGTGGTAGATCAGTATGCTAATCCCTATTTTCTTCACCAATCGGACAGCAAAAATCTTGTTCTCTTCTCTGATTTGCTTACCGAGTCAAATTACACTACCTGAAGCAATGCTACGATCCTAGCGCTCACGGTCAAGAACAAATTAGGGTTCGTGAACACGTTGTTGAAACCTTATGGAGAGTTGTTGAATTTGTGGATCATATGCAACAATGTTGTTACCGTATGGATTCTTAATTCCATATTGAAAGAAATCGCTGCTAGTGTCAATTTCTTGGATTCAACCAAAAATATTTGGATCGATCTGCAACAACGATATCAACGCAAGAATCATCCTCGAAGCTATCAACTTCAATGTGAGTGTCTAATTTGGCCCAAGATAAGTCCTCTGTCACTACCTATTTTGTGAAGTTGAAGACAATTTGGAACGAACTTGCATCTTATCGTCCGATTTGTAATTGCGATCGTTGTACATGCGGTGGTGTTTTAGCCTTTATCATGGGTTTAAATGACTCTTTTCTCTCAGATTCACACTCAACTACTTATGGAGCCTGAGCTGACTATTCAATGCGCATCATTTTCTACTGCTGCTCCCCTCGCTACACTGACGATAAAGAATTCTTCAAATTCTAATCAACTTTGGTTTGTCACAGAAAAATGAACGACTAAGTGCACTCATTGTGGCTCCAAACTGTGGATCATTGTTACAAAGTTCATGGCTATCCTTCGAGATATCGCACCAAATCGAATTCTAGAAAAACAGAGGCTTCGAACAGTGAATTCTTCCTCGGCAATTTCACTTGTTGATTCCTTGCACACTTTGACTTCTGAACAGTGACAAGGACTCCTTGCTTTTCTTTAAACTCTTGACACAGCTTAAACTTCTAAGGCCTCATCTACTGCTCACGTTGCAGATACTGTTCACTATGTCTCTTTTCCTTCTCATTCATGGTTGTTAGATTCTGGTGCATCTGCTCATATTAGTTACCAGCGGGATTTATTTGTCAATATGAAGCCAGTTAGTGGTGTTTATGTCACTTTATCTGATCAGACACGAATTGTTGTTGAATATGTTGGGGATGTCAAACTTACATCCAGATTACTGTTGTGTGATGTTCTATTCATCCTTACATTCACTTTCCATTTGGTTTCTGTGAGTGTGTTGCTTACTGATCAGTCTCTTGTTATTAAACTTGCTGGTGATTCGTATTTAATTCAGGACAAGTTCTCCTCCAAAACGATTGGGCAGACTGACCTTTGGCAGGGAGTGTATGTTTTGAAGAGTTCCTTGCTTTATTCACCTACTGTTTGTTCTGTATTACCTGTTGTTTGCCAACTTGTTTCTGTTAATGTTTGGCATGATAGACTTGGACATCCTTCTTTTAAGCATCTGTTAATGTTTGGCATGTTTTACATTTTCTTCCCCCCACACATCCACCGTGTTGCATTTGTCCCCTCACTAAACAGCATCGTTTAGAATTTCATTCGAAAAATAACATGGCAGATTTTGCTTTTGATTTGATACACTGATATTTAGGGACCCTATCAAGCACCAACTCATGTCGGTTTTCGCTATTTTATTACTCTTGTGGATGATTTTTCAAGATATACGTGGATTTATTTGATGAAACATAAAGCAGAAGCCTTGTCTATTATACCACGTTTTTCTGCCATTGTTGAAACACAGTACGGTGTCTGCATGAAAAAATTTAGATCCGACAATGCTCCTGAGCTTGCTTTCAAAGAATTTTTTTCTTTTTAAAGGAGTACTGCATCAGATTTCATGTGTGGCTCGTCCTGAACAGAATTCTGTCGTAGAACGTAAGCATCAGCACTTACTCTATGTTGCTCCTTCTTTGTTGTTTCAGTCTCATGTAGATCCAATTTTGGGGAGAATGTGTTTTGACTGCTTCTTTCCTTATTAATCATCTTCCATCTCCTTTATTGAAGTGGACAACTCCTTTTTATCAGTTGAATGGGAAACAAGCTGACTATTCTAATACAAAGGTTTTTGGCAGCCTCTGCCTTGCTTCTACCTTACAGGCTAATCGATAGAAATTTCTTGGTTATCCTCCAGCAATAAAGGGCTATCGTCTTTATGATATTGAACACAAGAAGATCTTTATCTCTGGAGATGTTATATTTCATGAGCACATATTACCTTTTCATACTGTCATTGAACAGGATGTTCTTGATTCATTTCCAGTAGGGGTGTTCAAAAGAACCGAACAACCCAACCCAACCCACTGGTTTGGGTTGGTTCTAAAATAAAAATGGTTTGGTTTGGGTTTTTGTTAATGAACCCAAGCAGGTCGGTTCGAATCGTGGGTTCAGAGGGCAAATTTTGGTTTGAACCGAACCGATCCAATTAGCTAGCCCAACCCATTTACATTTTTTTAGGGTTTCCGTTTCTTCACCATCAATGCACAATAGGTCGACACGATGCCTTTAGGGATTCGTGTTTGGCTTTTTGGATTTTTTGGAACGTCTACATCTTCATTCTCCGTCTTCTCTTCACAGTCGTTCATCGTGGCTTCCGATCTTCTGTCGCTTCACATCGTCTGGCGTCTCTTCTTCCATCGCCTCCATTCTCAATCTTCCATCTCAGTTGCTTCCATCGTCTGGCGTCTTCTTCTTCACCATCGTGTTTCTTCACAATCGTTTCTTCACCGTCGGTTCATTCTCCACCGTCACCTTCACATTGTAGTCAGTCAATCACGCCGGTTCATTCTCTACCATCACCTTCATGTTACGTCATTTCTTTGCCTTCACACCAACACCGGTTAGCCATTCAACTCCCTTTTTCTTCTTTTTGTTTTTATATATTTATTTGTCACTGGTTCACGATTCACCCAAGCTCAAAAGCTTTTTTGTTTTTCTTTATTTGTTAATATTGTAGATGGAAAACAGTGAGTTGATCGACAATGAATCACCACCTATAGATATTCCAGATGCATGTTCTAAACCATTGACAATGACAGTCATTGGCAAGAGGAAACCAACTAGGCCATCATCTTCAGTGTGGGATCACTTTACAAAGATGGAAAAGTCTAACATTGAAGGTTTAAGATGCAAATATAAATATTGCGATAAAGATTATGCTTGCAACACTTCTTCATGTGGAACTAGTACCTTATGGAAGCATTTGAGAAAACAATACAAAAATTATTCATTCAGAGAGCAACCTAAAGGGCAAACCATACTAAAGTTTCAACCGAATGAAACTGATGTTAAAGATGATATCAATATGAATTTTCTGTCTACTGCCTTTAGTCAACAAAGAGTTAGAAATGCATGTGCTAAGATGCTAGTATTGTCTGAGATACCATTTAGATTTGTAGAGACAAAGGGGTTTAAAGAACTTTGTAATGCTACATGTCCTAAGTTTGATATTCCTTCAAAAATCACAATTGCTAGGGATATTTATCAGGTGTATGCGGATGAAAAAAAATTGTTGAAATCACTGAATAAATACTCCAATTTACTATGGATTAATGGAGTAAAAGCAGTGCTGGTTGAAATCTGGTTTGAAAGAAATCAAAGAGTGTTCAATGGGATTGAAACTCCTTGGTATAATCGCTTTGAGGCAGCAAAGCTCAATGCCTCACTTTGGTGCTTCCTTTCTAATTGCTTTGAAGCCTACTCCGTGCAAGACATAAGTTTAAATTGACAATCTTTTTGTCAATTGGAAGATTAACCGAAGCATCAAAAATAGAGACAGCAGCTTCGCTTTCTTTAGTACTCTTATTTGTTTTAGCTTCTTGATGTATTTTAGATTTTTATAGCCTAGTTCTATATTTTGTTCGGCTGCAACTTTCAGCTTGTATTGTTTCATTAGACTTCTCTTATTTTAGCCATTGTTAGCTTTCTCTATTTGTTGGATATGATGAGGGTGTTATGGGGGTGTCAACCTAATTGAGATGTGCGGGTGCACCTACTGATCCTATGGTTTCCTGATTGATTTCCTTGTATTTGCCTTTATTATCAAAGTACTCATCTCTTGTACTAATTATATTGTTTAATAAAGGTTGTTTCCTTTTTCAAAAAAAAAAAAAAAAAAAACTTTAATCAAAAGTGATCAAAGAGTGAGCCTAACAATAGATACTTTGACTTCCTTACAGAACATCAATTGCATGGTTCTTACAGCACATTTTGTTGATCCTGAATGGAATTTACAGAAAACAATATTGAATTTTTGCCAGTGCCTAATTATAAGGGAGAGACAATTTGTAAAGTAATTGATGTTGTTTATTGGATTGGGGTATTAATAAAGTTTTTTTCAATTACTATTGATAATGCAACTTCAAATGATTCGACAATCTCATATATGAAGAGAAAACTAAAGATTTGGAAGTCTTTTATTTTAGATGGTGAACTATTGCATATGAGATGTTGTGCTCATATTATGAACTTGATTGTCAATGAGGGATTGAAAGAATTGCATGATTTGATGGCTAGTGTGCGAAATCTTGTAAGATTGTTAGATCTCCTCCTGAGCGATTTAAAAAAAAAAATTAGAGTGTGTTGGACATGAAAAGATTGAATCTAAAGCCTTTGTTTTGTCTGAATGTGTCTATAAGATGGGATTCAACATATTTTATGCTTGATCATGCTTTAAAATTTGAAAAGGCTTTTAAATGCTTAGAAGAAGAGGATGGAGATCTTGTACATCACTTTACTGAAGATGAGAATGGAAAGAAAAGAAAGAGGCCACCAACCTTAGCCGATTGGAACCATGTTAGAACATTTGTCAAATTTTTGAATTCTATGATCTGACATTGAAGGTTAGTGGCTCAACTTATGTCATTTCTAATACATTCTTTCATGAACTTTGTAGGATTCAACGACGTTTAATAGGTTGGAGCCAAAATGTAAATAGTGTGATATATACTGCGGCTTCCAATATGAGAATGAAATTTGATAAGTATTGGGGATCTTTTGACAAGATGAACAAAGTGTTGTTTCTAGTTATTGTGCTTGATCCACGATATAAGTTGGATTATGTGTCCTTTTGTTTCATAAGTATCTATGGGGATGGAATTGTTAGAACAATGACTGATGAGGTGAAAGTTAGTTTGATACAATTGTATGAGTTTAATAAGACAGGTGATTTAAGTGGTTATGCTTTTGAACAACCATGTCACATAGTTAGAAATAAGTGAGAATTGCGATGACATCGAAATGGATTTACAATCAGAATACAAACGAAAAAGAAAAGAGAAAATTTTGAATGAAATAAGAAATAATGTAGAGAGATATTTGTCAAAACCTAATGAGGATCTGACCGAAAATTGACATTTTGAATTGGTGGAAATCAAATGCTCCCAAATACAAAGTTTTATCACAAGTTGCTCGAGATGTCTTAGTCGTACCAGTGTCAACAGTTGCTTTTGAATCAACATTTAGTACAGGAGGTAGAATAGTTGATTCTTTTAGAAGTTCTTTAAGTCCTAAGATGTTGGAGGCTTTAATAGGTACACAAAATTGGCTACGTAAGAAGCTGATGTTATTAGATCTTACTCCATAAATTGAAGAATAGGAAACTTGTGATCAAGTTTTATCAGGTATATAGTGTTACCTTTTATATATTTACTCTATATTAATATATTGAAATTGTGATAACATTCTTGTATAATTAATTTTTAAAATCTTGTTTAGGGTTCAAGGAGCAATGTAAGATTACCGACGAGGGGTTTGGAAAATTATGAGAAAGTTTCTCAGAGAAACACTCAAATTTTGTGGTAAGTGATCAATAAAAAAATTACAAAAACTTTGATAATACTCTAATATTTTCATACATACACAGGATCATGAATGGATCGTTGAAGACTATTGGTTGCTATCAAAAATTCAATGGATTGCTCTTTTTAATGGATTTTATGGACACTACAGTCGTATTTATGGATTTTGAAGACTTTTGTAGATATTATAGTCTTGCTTATAGATTTTTTAGGCACTTGAGAACATTGTTGTCTTTATTGTGAATTTTGTAAACATTATAATCTTTCTTGTGAATTTTGGAGACTCGTTTTGTTCTTGTAGGTTTTGGATATTGTTATTGTGGAATCTTATGTTTTAGCATTTTTAATTTGATTCCATGTATGTTTCTTTTATTTCAATGAATATTATGTAGTTGCTTCATAACTTTGAACATTATTAGGTCATTTAACATTTTCCATATGAGGTAATGAGTAAAGAACTAAGGTCCTTTCAAGCTTTTTTCAAAGAGAACCGATGGAACCGAACCAACCCAACCCATTTTTTACGAGTTGGTTTGGTTTGAGTTCATAATTTAACAAGGATTAATTTGGGTTAGAAAAATACACAAACCGAAGCATAGGATTAGGCCTAAAATATCCTAAACCCAACCCAACCCACAGACACATCTAATTTCCATACTTCGTTTTACCTGAGTTTGGGTACAAAGACGGTGTTTTTAAATGCCCAAGGCGCAATGGCTCTCTGGAGCCTAGGCACAAGGCGCACAAAAAGAAGCAGGCTTTTTTTTTGTGAGGTGCACTATATATAAAAATATTACATTACAAAGAGAAAGCATATTTGAAGTGGAAATATGGAAGGGAAAAAAAAAGACTCCAAACACAAGAAATTTTGCATTTAGGCTTAGTAAACTTGATTCTTTTAGTTAATAAACAATGAAAACCCTTAAATATTACTGTTTCTTTAAAAATAATAAAGAAGCCTCAAGGCCTAGGGCTTTGAGCCTTGGGGCTTCACAAAAGGCGCGCGCCTTATTTTGTGAGCCTCACCTTTCCAAGCAAGCCGCCAAACCTGTGCCTTAGGCCTAGGCATGCGCCCGAGAGGGCTTTTTAAAACATCGTACACAGGTATGTCGTCTCTATCACTCAACATGATGTTGACAATGATGTTCTAATAACTCCTAAGTCTCAACATGACATACCTTTAAGTTCATCTGCTAATAACAATGATGCTTCTCTTAATCCTGAGTCTAGCATGATGACGTAGCTATTTGACAATGATGTCTCTTCTAAGTCTCGGCATGATAATTTTGTTCTTGTCAGATGTTCCTCCTAAGTCTCAACAAAATGTTCTTCAAGCTCATAATGATGATATCCTGTAAGGGTGTTCAAATGACCAGAACAACCCAGACTATTCAACCCAAACTATAAGGGTTGGATTGGGTTAATTTTGTTTTTAGGTTGGGTCGGGTTGAATATTTCTATTTTTTCTTAGGGTCGGGGGTTCTAGGGTTGAATAAAAAAATGTGGGTTGACCCAACCCAAATTACATATATATTAATAAAATTATATATTTCTTTTAGAACTAATGAATTTTTTAATTCTTTATGTTTTTTTGGTCTTTTTAAATATAAAAAATATTTAAAAATATTTACACTTTATAGCAAAAAGTTCCAAAAGTACAAGCACTTTTAGAACTTTTTGCTACAAAGTGTAAATATTTTTGGGATTTTTCTATTTATAAGAATCTCCCTTTTTCTTTTAAGAATGTTTTTGTATAAAGTTTGTAAGATATTTGGTATGTAAGAATTTAGTTTCATGAGATTTTAGTTATCAGATGTGTTGTAGTTAAATTTAAATATTTTAAATTAAGAATAAAATTAATATTAACCCGACAACACAACCAAACTCAACCCAACCCAAATTTTGAAGGTTGGGTTGAGTTGGAGCCCATGTTTGGGTTTGGTCCAAAATAATGTCACAAAGGTTGGGTTGGGTAGGAGATCATGTTTGGGTCATTTGGGTTGCCAACTTGACCAACTCAAATTTTCAGGTTGGTCCAAAAAAAAAATGCCACAATCCAACCCAACCAAACACATATATATACCCCTAATATCCTGAATGAGCATTCTGTTTTACCATTATCTCATAATGATGCTTCACTAAATGAGACTCATGTTCACACTGAACCCCTCTAGAGGTCATCTCGTGTTTCCAAGATGCCTTCTTATTTGCGGGACTATCATTGTAGCATGTTACATTCTGTACCATTACTATCTACATCAACCAAATATCCTTTGGA